>NW_027466468.1:3730000-4020000 GCF_050575085.1 Anarhichas minor | reverse complement strand
GTTCTTACCTTGGCAACTCCTCATCCAAAATGGAGTTTTCTTGAGGCGGATGTCACTGTAGATGGGCAGCCGTTGTTTACTGTATGGGGTTACCGACATGCTTTTGCAGGGGCCACACATACAGTTGAGTCAGTTGGGAAATCTGTGTTGCCTACACTGTAGTGATGAGTTGGGCACAGTTGAACTTTATATTTCAAGTACACCCAACACTTTAGTTGAACTGACTTAGGGAAATGAGCTGAATACACTAAAACCTCAAATTCTTTTTTACAGTGTGCTTTGTACATGTTGTGGAAGTTCCAGATACATGGAAAAAGCGTATTTACTACAGCAGTGTGAATCCAAAATAAGCACATTTTGTTGGGATTTGATTGCAATAAACGGATCAAAAGGAGGCCGCGATAACTACATAATGATGACCAATAGATCCCATAGTCTATGGCAGTGTTTCCCACTTTTTTAAAGAAGTGACAAACTGTCGAGACAATAGGTCTTATCTATAAATCGTGACAAGAGTGAATTTGTGCCCATGACGTTCCTGACCATTTTTACTGCCATTTCCACATCACCTTATATTACCTTGAACATGTAAACCACCCATTTAACAGAGATATACATTTGATAAATCACAACTTTGTTTTATGCGTGTGTGCATATACACATGTTAAATACTTTATGAATGAAACCAAATAAAATCATTTAAGTGGAGTTAACAGGCTATCACGTTCTTTACATTTCCTCTCATCAAACAGAATGAACTCTCCTATTAGATTCAATGTTATAATTAGGCTACAGTTATCAGAACAATACAAACATTCAGACTCCCTCATGTGGCTTAAAAGTGTACTGCACATATAAATGTTAAATAAAAAACTATGTAAGAAATTCTGCAAATTTATTTGGCGACCCAAATGAGATCTCCTGCAATCAACCTGTGGGTCCCGACCCGGTGTTTGGGAGTGGTTCATACACATACATTCTTACACATAGAGTTTCCTCCGGTCTCTCAACCACACTACCTCTACCACAAAGGCGATCGGTGGATTTTTGTAAAATTATGTTTTTAGGGAAGAGCGGTGAACAGCATGTCATTTTCTGCTCAGTTTTTCTAACTAATTTCAAAACTAGCATCCCTACAGTCACATGGCAGCTTCCTCCACCTCTAGGCTGCTGATCCAAAAGGAGATCTGCTGCATTGCAGCACAAAATCTGCGCCTCAACGTGCAGGATGCCAGATGATTCCTCGTGAAATGTTCCGTCTATTAACCTGATTAGTTCCTCGAGCTTTTTGAAGATGTGCATTTGTGAGACACTGCGATGGGTTGTAATAGATAGAAGGGGAGAAGCAGGACGTCGCTCTGGCTCTTCACATTGGACTGCAGCAGTCAGCACAAAATGCAGTTCATAAACATGGCAATAAGACCAACACAAAAATGAGAAAAGGGCAAAAAGCAGCAGCTTTATTTTGGAACTTTCTTTTAGCTAAGTGCTTATGACAAGCTGAAGAGGTAAGACAGCAGAGAGCTAATATTTATAAAACTACCCTACAACTACACTACGACTAGCTGACACATTTTTCTTTTCAGGTAACTATATCAGCTAGCTAGCTCACTATCCATGTGTTCAGTTAAGCTAGTTAGCAAGCCTGCTCGTCTGTTTCAATGGAGAAAGTGAAACTAACCAGTAAAGTCAATGGTGACTTTGGTATTTTTCAACCTGGACCCTATCTTCCCACGTTTTTGTGTCTAAGTGACTAACGGGGACAACATTTTCTTAAACTGGTCCAGTATTGAGGGAAACGGGCCCTATTGTAATGTACGTCTACTAAAAGTGCTTGATTTTGCAGGCTCAGATTGTTACTATAAGTGTCTGACAACATAATGGAAAGGACCCTGTTGAGAAATAAAAAGGTTTTCTTTACCTTTGTGCTTGATCTATCCACTCAGAAAAAGTCTCGTTCTGAAATCTCGTGCAGGACCCATATTATTGACATCACCTACAAATTCAGCCTTGGCATTGAAGATCTTTCTTTCAACACTCAGCTACACTTTCACCGGCACTCCTTTCTCCAACTAATGACAATGAGCCTGTCAGGGGCAAATATAAAAGCACTTTTAGTGCTTTTAGTACATCGACGGGGGAGGAGTTCCCCCAAGAGATTACATTGCAGCCCGTTTAGCGCTTTCCCTCAACACTGGACCAATTTCCAAAATTGTTATCCCTATTAGACACTTAGCCAAAAAAAACATAGGAAATAAAGTCCAGGTTTAAAAAAAAAAAAAAGTTACCCTTTAACACGCGACAGATGATGTCTGGAGATGAATGGCACTGAACTACAAGCAGTCCACTTGTAAAATGTTGTACTTACCTGTATCGCGCTTTACATGGACTCAGCGGCCCGTCCAGTTTCCTAAAGTTGTTGACATAATTGAATATTCATTGTGTACAGTAAAGTTTCTGTTACAACGACAAGATCATGTACAAGATTGTCGGCACCAAAGTGCAGTCATTTTTACTTCACGACTCCGGAGGTCCGGACCAAACAGGAGACAGAAAGTTACAGCTGTAGCAGCTAAAGAGCCAGATGTTTCCCTCAGATGGTGGAGACCAAAACAGAGCTAAAAGGAGAGGGAATATTGAGCTACCAAGAACACTACTCCAAATTAGTGACATCCTTGTCTATGTCTGCTTTGTCCGAACAGGTAACCTGAAGTTGAATTTTTCGATAATAAATCTTTTAAGTGAAATTGTTGAGGTTGGAAGTCTGTTTGTTTTTCGTTTACACCGCAGACTGTCGGGAGCTCTGGGTGTGGCTGAGAAACCGAACGGTTTCTTTGCATGAACAGATGGAGAGAGACAAAAAATAAACAGAGGAAAAAAGTAAAGAGAAGGGTGTGTCTGGAAGAAAGAACCGGATGAAGAAGCCGCATTGAAGTGGATGTTGTTGTACTGTAAACTGGTGTGGTTGGGTTCTAATTATAGGCTGGTTTTAAAGAGCATGCATGCTATCATCAACTGTTGCTGCTGCCACCGGGCTGGGCTCAACCACACACAAGTATATGATGCCGCATTCACACACACATTCCAGCTGTTGGCGTATGAATGACGCAACAATTAAGTAAGTAATTTAGAGTGCAATAAGGATTCTACCTTTGAGTATGAAGACTGCTTATGGCGGGTGGGAGGGCAGGTGGATGGGTCAAACAATGTCCCAAAGTGTTGTTGAGTTATCGTGAAGTTGCGTCAGGGATGTTTGCGATGCGGTTTTTTTCACACTTAAGTCATATTGTTTACATTTGACTTAGTTTATGTACTTTTTTAAGCCCAACCATGATATTATTCCAAATTCTCTGTTTTTGCCACCTAAACCTAACTGCGTCCGTTTCCCAGAAACACCGCTGCGTAAAATGACACGCAAAAAGCCTAAAATGCGTTATCACGATGTGCGTAATGTCCTTTTAAAGTGTTGTGCTGTTTATACGCCTTCCCGGCAGTGTTGCCAACTTGGCGACTTTCTCGCTAAATCTGGCGACTTTCCAAACCCTCATGGCGACTTTTTTTGTCAAAAGCTACTAGCGACAAATCTAGCTACTTTTTCTGGTGTTGTTGGAGACTTTTCTGGTGTTTTGACTCTGACGTGAAAGCCCCTCGCGCAGCAGTCCCAGCTGCAGAAAGAGGAGACCCACACTCTCCGTGTCCAGACTGCAAATGAATCGCGCATGCGCAAAGCCGCCGCTGTTCCCGCCTCTCTCCTACAGCGCTCATTACAATTATGCAAATTAGGCGATGACGTCATTTAGCGACTTCTAGCGACTTTTAGGACAGCCAATAGCTACTTTCCTTACTGAGGAGTTGGCAACACTGCTTCCCGGGATCAGGTCGCACATTCATACAACGCCGTATACACACATGTGCATGAGAGCACGAAGGCTTAACCTCATGGAAATTGCGTTAAGTCCGATTCTACGCGCACACACACAAACACAATAAACACACACACAAATACCATTCTTCATCGTCAATTAAAAAGAACAGGATGTCCAAGTACGAAATGAGACAAACTCTCCTCTAATCTCATTGTGGGGAGAGTAGGGACTTCCACCAGACAAGCCCGTAATAATGTCACCTCCCTTTTGTGTCGCACACACACACACACACACACACATCTCCCTCACTCCAGTCCTCTCGTCTTTCAGTCTCTCTCCCCTCCCTCTACGAGTTGTTCTTTTCTGGACGGAGTTGCGCTGCCCTTTTCAAAGTTATTTCGAACGCCTCGGGCTCCCATTAGTATTCAGCTTAACACTGGCTCTCTTTGTTTCAAGGAGAAATTGCCAACTCTTATCCTAAATTTTGCAATAAGACACCGGCAAATGGTATACAGCCCAGACAAAAACGATATGATTCACCTGGGTACCTCTCTCTTTTCTTTCTTTCTCTCTCTTTCACCCCACCCCCCCCCCCCCCCCCCCCCCTTCCTCGGCGGGTGCTGTTATGAATTGGTTTGGTGGAGGTTATTGCCATCATGAGCTGCTTTTGAAATTAGTTTTTTTTTTTCTTCTGAAATTGGATTTCGGCCTACAGTAAAAAAAAAAATTACACTCAGGCAATATGGTGCTCCGCATCTACCTGCAATTAGTACAGGCTAATCCTTGGGCTGTTGCATCATGTGTAATACGTCTTACACACATACGCTCAGGAATGTGTGTGTGTGTGAGAGACAGACAGACAGATAGAATCTAGATCAAGCCAGCTCTTGTTCTCAGAAAGTCGTCTCATCAACGCGCCCTTATGCCCATCCATCACAGAGCACACACACACATACACGTATTCACACACACGTGCGCCAAACACTATTATCTACCCATCCATCACACCCGATCAGTCAGTAAACCTGCTGAATTTTTCATGTCCCGAATCCTTCACCTGTTGAGAACCGCCTGTCTGCAGTCAGGAAAACATCCAATATTTACTCAGTTTAGTGGTCCGCGCGCGTGTGTGTGCGTGTGTGTAACCTTTCTGCCGACTCTAGCAGACATTCTACATGAAGTCTTCTATGTTCAAAGGCAGCAGGGAGTTCAGCACACACACACACACACACACACACACACACTCCCTCTATCCCACCTGCTTTTGAACCGGAGAATCGATGTGAGGGCAGGTCCGGCCTGTGATGCTCTCAGATATTCACCGAGAATGTGTGGGTGCCCGAGGTGGTATCCGTATCTGTGAATGTTTTGATGGATTAACGGCACCCTGTAACTGCTGTTCTGTGAGCGTGCCGACGGTACAGACAGAAGCACGGGCGGTTCAGTGTTGACGACGACTCAGACAACCGCCTGCGGGAGGTTGAAAACAAGGGGATCGGCGGGTCCTTAGAAATGTCTGGAAATGTTTTGTTCGAACCACATTTGGACCCTAAAAACAGTATTAAAGGATTCTGGATGCTATAATCAGAGCATTGATAGAGCAGCAAACCGCTATTTTCTATGAACGGATATAGTGATGTCCACCTGGGCAGAGAATGAAGCCACTCTCCCGTTGAGAGGCAACATTACGAGGCTAGATCTATGAGGAACTCGGCTCTTGCAGTGGCGGAACTACATTTAGTCTACTCAAATACTTCAACTAACTGTTACTTTTATTTTGAAGTATTTGTTTTTTACCAGTGTTTCCATTTAATGTAACTTTATACTGCTAGGTTACAACATCTCAAAGGGAAATATACTTTTAGCACTACATTTATTTGACTGAATATTAATGAATATGAATTACTAGTTTGGCTACTGTACAGATTCCTAATACAAAATATTAATCAACTAATGAAATGTATTATAAAGAAGTATATAGCAGAAGTATTAAGTATATGAAGTAGTTAAAATGAGCTCCACCATTAAACTGATTCAATCCAATAATATAGGCCTACCATACATATATTATTTGAAATGGGCCATTCAGCATAATGAGTATACTTTTACTTGAAGTACTTTTTGATGGCAATACTTTTGTACTTTTACTAACGTAACATTTTGAATGCAGGACTTTTACTTGTAACGGAGTAGTTTTACACTGTGCTCTAGTAAATAATTATATCAATAACATGTTGATTGTATGAATATGAATGGTAAGTTCAAAATATTAAAGGGACAAGTCACCTCAAAATCAAAAATACATATTTTTCCTCTTATCCATAGTACTATTCATCAATCTAGATATCAATGTTGTTTTGGTGTGCATTGCCTAGTTTTAGAGATATGGGCTGTAGAGACGTTTGGCTGTTTGTGTCTTGTTCAGTTCAACGTGAAAAACCTTGGTCATGATCCATTTAACTGCATCAAGACTTTTCTTGCTCAGACTGAATCCATGTTAAGTACAACCGAGAGCTGAATTAGACATTTTTAGGCGACCAAAAATGTTTCAATTAACTTCCATGAAGTGAAAACACACTGTGAAAATGTTAAAGTTCTAAGACGACGACACGGACAACTCTCAGAGGGTAGCCCCGCCCTAAAGCAAACTCTGTCTATTTACTCTAAATGGACCATAATGTACTAAATGAACATCATGCTGTACTGAAGAAGACTTGAAACTAGAGATTGAGACCATAAACTCATGTTTACAATGTTTACTGAGGTAATAAATCAAGAGAGAAGTAGAGTCATTTTCTCATAGACTTCTATACAACCAGAGGAGTCGCCCCCTGGTGGACATTGGAAAGAATGCAAGTTTAAGCTACTTCAGCATTGGCTCCACTTTTCAGAACTCTAGGTTGCCGCCTGTTATAAACAGATGTAATGGACATGATGTGTTTCACACCATCTTTCACACAACAGAATCAGCAGCATCAGGCCAGGAGTGTTGGACTTCACAAACAGGTTTGACTCATTTCAATTAGCAGGATTCCGGCGTCTGCGGTGTTCAACATCATTGCATTTATAACCTACAGAATGTTGTAATAGAACATTGTGCTTGTTTGATATGCCACAGTAAATTAAACACACACAGTAGTCATCTAGATAGACTTTGTTCTTTCACTCGTGATGTCTTCACAGAATTGTAATTTAATGTGTTATTAACGTCACCATAGAGACTGACTGCTTCTAATTGACTGAAAGATAATGAAGGCAGTTTTATATGATTTTTTTCCTCCTCTTTTAAATGACTTAACAAACATAAACAACCTGAAACCGATGCCAAAGGAGCAATAGTCTAAACGTGTTGGTTGTTTGTTTATCGGCACGCCGTGTTCTCAATCTCCCTGAGTATCACACCTTGGTGACAGCGGCGTGGGCGGCGACAGCGCGTGGTTTCCACGGTGACAGACTGATCATTATGGGCTGTGGGATGCCATCATCTCCTTTTTACGGTCCAGATGTTTGTCAGAAGAACTGACTGAGATGGGAAGGACATGACGGTGTGTATGTGTCTGCGGGAAAGTCATCGCTTGTTTGACTTTGTATGTGTTTTATGTCTGTATGACTGCTTGTTTGTGTGTAGACCTTCCTTTTTTCTGTGTGTGTGTGTGTGTGTGTGTGTGTGTGGAAGCAGCTGCATAGGGGACTCCAAATAGAGTGCTGATGAGCAGGGAAAGAGTTGCTGACTGAGATGCAGAGCTGAGCTTCATGGTTGGAGGACAAAACGTAGTTTTATACACACACACACACAATTTCTTGCACACACAGGAACAGGAAACTTTTGAGACACTGCCAGTTCAACATACAACAGGGTACATATATAATGAAAATATATATACATCAGAGGTCCAGAGTTCAACCCCCTGCTGAAGTGTCCTTGAGCAAGATTGAATTCGTACAGCTGCACTTGAATCGGATCCAGTACAGAGCGTGGACTGCCAGTTCACCTCCCGTGTACTGCCGAGGTGAATTTGAGCAAGGCACCAGCCTCCTAACTGAATATCTATGGGTCCTGTGTGTGTGTGTGTGTGTGTGTGTGTGCGTGTGTGTCCGTTTGAATTAGTGTACTACATTTCTTGTCTCACACAATGTACGTCACCAACACTGCCGTCACCCTTGGCTAGCTAGCTAGCTAGGTAACTTGTTATGCTAGCTAGCTATCTTCAACGCACAAATGTAGTGTTTTCAGACCTGATGTGTTTCATCCAGCGACTCTTTTTATCAGCCGGGAAGCGAAAGAAGGAGCGAGACCCGATGTCGGTGTGAGTAAGAAACACACAGGCATCGTATCTTTAGGGAGAGACGTCTCTTACTCGGCTTCTGGGCGTGTAGTCTCTCTAATGACGTATTTTCAGTCTTATTATTCAACAGCTTTATGACAAAATGTGGCTTTCTTGACATACAAAACATATCTTTGAAATTGACAGACATCATATATATATAGTATATAGTATATTGTACCATATACTATATGGTACAATTTGAAAGTGTTAAAAAAATGACTTGTATCTCAGCGTTGCCTATCCCATGTGGACCCATGATGGACCACCAGTACGGGCGGGACGTTATCATTCAATTAAGCTTTACAGCTGGCAACGATTCGTGGACTTGTTCGCATAGACACTTTGGAGTGGAGGGGTCGTCACACCTTGTTGCACTCTGTTGCAAGAACTTTGCAGCGTATGACTTTGCAGCATCCAAATGCAATTTACTGCTTGCTTTTACTTTTGTTGCATTTCATGTTCGCAAACAGTAGAAAATGGTAATCTGCAATTCAGAATTGTGTACATTAAAAAAGAGAGGATGTCAGATGTGATTGGTTACCACGTTATGATGTTCCACCCCATACCGAGTCATGATTCATTTATTTGAACGTTGGCCTCTGTCTGCCTCTCCCTCTCACCACCTGTTATCCCATTGTGCTCTTCATGAGGGATTTGCCACTCCTCATAGAAAAAGCATGAAAGGCTCTGCCCAGGTGGCTGCATTTGTTCCGACTGTTCGACAGCTATCATGCATTCTGCAGTAAACTAACGTGAAGTTCAAAATATCCAGACAGAATCTAGGGCTGCCATTATCTATTAGCCTGTTGGTTATTTGTAAGAATATTTGACTGATATTCATAAGGGTATAACTTGTTTTGTCTGGCCAACAGTCCAAGAGCCAAAGATATTTAATTGACAATGATTTAGAGTAGTGAAGAACTGCAAATTCTCATATTTGAGAAGCTGGAAGCAGTAAATCTTTTGTGTTTTTAGCCATGCTGGTAGCACGGCGCTAGGGGTGAAAATGTCCACCACTTTGGTCTCCATTAATAATTGGTATACACATTCATGTTCCCCGCTGTATGAATAGTGATAAATCATCTAACTTTTCATTTAGTGCCCTCATCAGTCATAACCTTTTTACTTGTCAAAAATACATTTTTATCAACCTTCCCATCAGCCTCTTCTTTGTTTTGTGCTAAGATGAAATCATTCCTCGATCGGAATCCCCCCCCCCCCCTCAAAGTACACAGTGCCCAAGTTAAACTGCCGGCTCAATGAGCAGCTAGAGGCTGTGGACTTTGATTCTTGTTGCTTCATGAACTTCTTTTACAGCTAATCAATTATCAAAATAGTTTTTCATCATTTTTCCCTTTATTGACGAATCAAGACTATTGATTATTTGAAACCATAATGATATGAGACTTCAGGTAAATGAGGTAAAAACAAATGTTGATATATATCACTTTTAGTTTTCTGAAACTTAATGTTCAAATATGCAAATGAGGCATTATCTTGTAAAATATGTGGTAATTTGCACAAATCTCTAGAACAGAAGTTCTTGTTTCATTTTGTTGACGAATTAGAATCAAATGTTTTTACTGAAGGAATATTGGATATCATTTTGCATCATTAACAGAAATCTTCAGAATATAGAGAGGGATGATAGTGGAAGCTTTGGTGTATGTAAGAGCTACTGAAGAGGAGATTTCTGCTTCAGTCAGAGAAAACGGCCTTTAATGATATGTATTGCAAAACTACTTACATTTTGCAAGATGAGTAGTTATACTAAGATCATTGTTTTTTGTGTTACAAGCTTCATGAAATGATATGTTTAAATATGCAAATGAGTCATTATCTAATGGTAACTTTTGGTGAACTCAGGAGAAATCTACAGACGCAAATAGACAAAGTGGATGTTTCCTTTCCACTAGTCTAAAAGAACGCATGTTATAGAAGCTAAATGACCAGTGCATGAGAAACAATGTTTTTGCCAGGGGTCTCGCATAAAAAAAACCTATTTTGGTCCTAATGCAATCCGTCTTTGTGCCATAAATCATTCCTGCAGATCAGCTTGTCACACAAAGAGCTCAAAACACCCAGTAGATTTCCAGCGTTATGACCATTTTAGAACAAACTCACCCACAACGTGTCAGTGTGGGTTTTGATTCGGTGGAAGTTTATCTACCATCATCCTCAATCTTGTTTTTGTGCTTTGTATTGAGATTGTGTTCCATTTCACACTCAATTTAGGAACTCCTTGTTACCCGTGAATGTTTCTTTTAGTTTTTAATGTCAAGACATTGAGTGGCTTCCTGTGAAGAAATGAATCCGACAAAGAAACATCTTTATCTGCACTCACCAGCCCTCCCTTACTTATTCTTCTGTAACGCGTAAGGAAGACGCTCCATATGATACCGTGCTCACTGCTGTTTGCTGGCTCGACTTTGATCGGGATAACAACTCACACAGGGAAAATGTCATTTATCAGAGCATAGTCACTGCTGTAAAGAGCATAAAATATCACCCCTCAACCCTCAGTCTTGTTCCAATTGAGTTATACCGCTAACAAATCCGCTGTAATTGCAGTACATTGGATTATCGGAGCTGCATCTCTGATTTAGAAGAAGGGTTTGTCCTGTATGCTGGCTAGAAAACGAAACAGACAATCAAAGCACAACGTATGATGGACAGCATGTTCATGGGAAACAAACTTTAGTTTCAAGTTTTAACCACCTGATTGCTTCTCTTCCAATCTTCAAAGTGCCTATTATTCAGCCCAACAAATGCATATTAGGAAAATTGCAGCCTGGCCGGCTGATTTGCCTCAAGTGCCCGCTGCCGAGACTCAACGCGAGCAAAATGAAAGAAAATAGCCCGTGCTCGTGGTTTGAAATAATACAGGAAAAGGGGGAGGTAGAAAAAATACGTCTTGCAATCCCCTCGCTCTGAATGCAGTTTTGCGTTATTGTGAATCAAACTGAAGTGGAACACAAGAGGAGGAAGAGTTTGAAATGCAGAGAGCAGAGGAAGGGCAGGGAGAAAGGGGGAGATAAGGGCTGAGAGGCTTAGAGTCAGGAAGAGAGCAGAATGAAGAGGAAGCATGGAGGCAGAGAAAGTAGCGGGGGGATGCTGAATCAGAGAGGAGCGAGAGATGCTGCGATAAGTACTGCAGAGAGGAAGTGGGGCTGTCAAAGATAAAGACAAACTCAGACAGAGGGAGAAAGAGATTAGAGGCAGGCTCGACATTTTCGAAGAGCGATGGAGGGGAGAAGGAGAACAAATGGAACGACGGAGAAAGAGCGACGGAAGAGAACGGGAGACAGACAGAGTGGAGAGGCCAAGGAAGTGTCTTCAGGGTGCCAGCCAGGAGGAAGTGCCAGTGGCCGTAACCACGGCAGAGGCACTGGTCGCTATGGGAACCAGTAGGGCCGGAAAAGACAGTCTGGTCAACAAGGCCAAACCGACTCTGTCCTTCCTTTTTTTCCTCATGAGGAGAAATTATCCGTAGCAACATATTCGTGACCTTTTGGTATTTTACCCGGAGTCACATAATCGGTTTTTTTCTTCCACTTTGAATCCCAGATAGAGATGCATTAGTGGTGTGAGAAAATGTAGGACATACAACCTGCAGCACATGTCCACACTTACGGGATGATTGCTTTGACATTTTAAGGACAGATAGCAGAAGTCGCGGCTATAGCTGCAGGTCAACGACTAGAGAGTTCAGCTCAGCTCCACTACTTACTAAAACTGTCGCACTCAGGCTGCATGGGGATCCATTGTAAAAATCCTCCCTTCCTAAATGCATCCTACAACACCGCTGCTTGTCCGAGAGTGGAGTGCTATGGTGAAACTTTAGCCCCATTCACACATGCACTGCAAGTCTGAACTTATCTAGACATTACCTGAAGGGGCCCGTGTGTGAGAACGCAAAGAATCAGTTGTACCGGTCATCAAACAAACTGCCAGCTCCCGAGTAAAAAGTCCATGCAACGTCTGATTGAGCCCACATGTGGGTAGAGACGCTCAATGTCCAAAGAATTCACAGTGAGTGAGTGGCTGCGTTGGTGACGTTTCCAATGCGACCCTCACATCGGAACAGGAAAAACTCCCCCAAAAAAAACTTTAACGGGGAGAAAAGAGGGAGAGACCCTCTAGGCTCCCCTCCAGCATCAGCTGTGGACATGTCAGGGTCAAGTTTCCACTCATTACATATTAGTGTCTCTCCAAAATAAACTTCCGTCTTCACAGGAAGTCATGTTTAGGCAACCAAACCAATTTGATTTAACAAAGAGCGTGGATTATGATAACTACCTAACCTACTAGCGAGTCAGATGAGTCACGACTGACCTGACAAAATGTCAATGTTTACCTTTAGTTTCGCACTGGACATGAACAGCGGTCTCCTGGCTGAAAGTCCTGTGTTTGTTTGACCCAGGCGGCAACTTGAATTCTCTCGACTGACCAGCAGGGGGCGACTCCTTTGGTTGCAAAAAGAAGTCAGATTGTATGAGAAAATAACTCTACTTCTCTCTTGATTTATTACCTCAGTAAACATTCTAAACATGAGTTTATGGTCTCAATCTCTAGTTTCAAGTCTTCTTCAATACAGCATGATGTTCATTTAGTAAATGATGGTCCATTTAGAGTCAAACAGACCATAAAGCAGGGTATGCTTTAGGGCGGGGCTATCTTGTTAGTAATAGGTCGCTGCCACTACCAGAGCTGTATGCGTTGTCCTACGTCACTCCTCTGCATTCAAATATGGTAACTTCTGTTCTCCAGTTGAAAAAAGTCAAGATGGTGATGACGAAATCGCCGAACTCGAGGCTTCAAAACGTGTCCACAAACCAATTGGTGACGTGACGATGACTACGTCCACTTCTTATGTACAGTCTACGGTTTGACGCCGGAGGGTTTACGTTGGAGTTGCTTGAAAGCGTGGCAGTATCAGACACCGACGGACACCCGGCGAGTTGGAAGTGAGATCCGTGGTCACTGGAGACGTGCGTGCGGAGACTCATTCTGATGCCGGGTTTGATGTGACGTACTCAGATCGCACAAGGACGCGTGTTAATGCCAGGTCTGAACAGGACCAGAGAGGTAGGGGAGAGCAGAGACAGAGAGAACCAGGGGGTGCTGGCATGCTGTGACGTGTCCTGTTCAGATTCAGACAGCAGTCAGGGACCCTGTACCCTCCCAGCAGTGCTGTGTGACACAGCTACTAACTCGCTGCACACACACACACACACACACACACACACACACACACACACTTGTCCCCATCCGGCCCAGCGCCGTCTAGCCGGAACTAGGACAGATGAAAGAGAAAGACAGCAAGAAAGAGAGGAAAGCGAAGAACAGGGAGGCGAAAGCAGGAGATGATGGATGAAAGGATGAGAGAATTATTTTTAAAAAGTAGAGGAAACAGAAAATGCAGATAAACAGAAAGAGACACAGCCAGATTTGATAAAGGCAGTACATTGCGTGATCTGTTCTCCAGCGCGCTTGTGGTGCCGGTGGAGTTTGCAGAGTGTTTTTTGGAAACTAGGTCATTGTTCCTCCCACTCAGCCTGTCTGATCCGGCACATAGCCCGGCTTTTTTATTTATTTATTTATTTTTGCTTTTTTTCAGCTAAGCACCTCTCTTGTCTCGTCTTTTTCGGGTGGGAGGGGGAGCAGAGAAGTGGGATTGTTAAAAGTCAAGCACTTTTTAAAATGTGGCCACACACACACGTGAACATGCACGCACACAAATCTCTTAAACAAATGCTGACTGAAATGACATACACACACACACACACACACACACACACACACACACACACACACACACACACACACACACACAGATGGCCAAAGCGGCTGACTACATTGGGAAGAGAGACTCCTGAGGTATGTCCAATATGTCCAGCAGTGCTTTCCTCTCCTCCTCCTCCTCCTCCTCCTCTGCTAATGGCTGCGCACTGACACCGACACCGTAGAGGCTCTTGAATATTCAGTCTCTGCATATTGACCGGGCTCCGATTGAATTATACAGTCATTTATTCATCACTCAATTCACGCGAGAAGGTGTGACGCGCTGCCCCCTCGTACCAATCTGTGAGACGTGCATATGCACACACACGGCCACACACACACACACTGCGGGTAGAGCAGACAGGAAGGGCAGCGAAGGCTGAGGCTCTGCTATCCAGGATGAGTAATCATTGCTAACTGTGCCAGCAGTGAAGCAGCGCGATGGGAGGGAGGGGTGGGTGGGGGTGGGGGTGGGGGGGGGGAAGAAGTGAGAGAGGATGTCAAGAGTGGCAGAGGAGAGGAGAGAGAGAGAAAAAAGAAGCCCGGAAAGGAGCGGAAGAAATGAGGGGAGAAGGGAGTGTAAAGATGAGGACGCAAGTTGAACGAGGAGACGGAGTCGCGTGACTCAGCGTTAGTCACATTATAGAGTTCAGCTCAGGCTGACGGAGGGGGGGGGGGGACCAGTCTGCACTCGGCATGAAAAGGTTGAGTCAACTTACATCGAACTGTTTCTCTCCAGATGCCTCCCAGCAGCTTTTACCCACACTCACAACCATCTGGTGGTAAAAGACAGACCGGCTCAGAGGCGTCCAGCTCTGTCTCACTACAACAGCAGTCTCGGCCTGAATGCTTCAAAGGGGAACTAGGCCCCATTTTAGAAATTCAAACAAGTCATTCCTTGGCGCCGTAGCGCGAGCCTCCACAGACGGCTCTGAGCATGAACGGAGGCGTTTATACTCCATGCGCTGTGAGCTGCATTACACCAGAGAAAAACAAAATGTACCCCAGAGATATGCCCATAGACTGTAGGTGTAACCAGCAAACGCCATAAACCAACCTCACACGTTCATTCAAAATATATAAGACGAGGAGTGATTGTAGTTATCTGTAAACTCATACCTCATATTCATGGGCTACTTTATTGTCTTTATACAAGCCCAGTAAAGAAAAAAGTCAAGTATCACATGCATTATAAAGAAACAAAGGTTAAATATCCTGTAAACAATTTCATTTGGCGTCAAATGATTTACTTTATCAAGTTAAGCAAGAGGCGGGCTTTACTACTTCACCACTGACTTCCTGTTTATATTCCGGTAGATGTGGTTAGAATGGACATTGATATTAGCGATGGTTAATTGCGATGAACTATATCATTTTATCCCTCCTCCTCCTCATTCAACAGCAGAGACACAGCAGGAGCTCCATGTCTGTATATGGGTACATTTTCTGTTTCGCAACTAAAAATTTGAGAACGGTTTCACAACTCTCGTCCATTGTCAATGGAACAGCGCCAACAAACTGACTGTCCCGTGTGAAACCAAAAGTCAATGTTGACTTTTTTCACCTTAGCTTTGAGATACTTACACACTTAACTGACATATTTATTTTAACAAACCACAATCTTTTTCCATGCCTAACCGCCGTGTTTTTTCCCCGCTCCAAATCAGTTGATGCCTAATTGAGGTTTGTAATGAGCATTTCTGTTTTTTGCGACATTTGAAAATATGAGTTTAAAATACGCTTGACAACTATAGATGACATACTGTACTCACTCTTCCTTCTCTGCACTGAGCTCTGCAGACGGCTTTGCATCTATGACATTTTGTCCAGCTCATGCTAGATACTGTATGTCTTCAGTCCCCATGATATAAACATTTGATTAATCCATTGAAGTAAGAGGGAAGATTCAAGTTTGTTTTTTTAACAACAACCGTTGAGACGAAGCAATCATCTTTTCAACAGTGACTTGAGATTGCAGCCAAAGTAAAGGATTCTGGATTGTTTTAATTACATGTATTGCTCTGCATTACAAATGCATCTTATGGATTCATTTTGTAAATGAGGTGGATTTTGTTCAATGTCGGTTTTTGTACTACCCACACACACCTTAGCTTTAGAATCAAATACAAATGTGGAATTTTAACCCTGAATTTTAGCATTGACTTTAATTAAATTCTGCCATCTATTTCAAATGTAATAACTTTATGCTCATATGTCTTACCCTCTTCTATTATTCTTTATCTATTGTTTAACCGAAGGCGGAACATAAAACATATATATAAAAAGAAAAAAAGAAAGGAGGACAGTGTTTTGGAGCCATGACATTACAAACTTACAATAAAAAACGATTAAATTCAACTTTAAAGTTAACCAAATTTGATCCTTTACCCAAATTAAATTACCTTCCACCATTCAGACGGTTCATCAGAGAGACTTAGATGTGGGGGACTGAAGTGTGTCCTTGAATTACTAAAGTCCAGCATAAAGAAAGCACAGTAGTTGTGTGGTGATACGCCGTCTGTGACGTTCCCTGCTTATCACGGTTAAAATGTGCCATTGAAAAGAGATAAAGGCTTGCCGTCGGTATGGAAATCAGAACTGTGATATCATAACAAAAGCAGAGGAATTTAATTTGGGGTTCTCATTCAGGCCATAAGCTTTCAGTAAGGCCTTCAGGCCTGAAATCAACTATATATACAGTATATATATATTTATTTATTTATTGAATCAAACTTTTTCACTTTCATTTGGATGTAGTAACCAGAAACCTTTACTTGAAAACAGATTATCTTATGTTTTAGAATATGATTTGGACTAAGTTACATGCCAGTTTTTGTTTACATATTTATTTATTTATTTAATTGTTTTGTTATTATTACGTCTTTTTTCTTTTCCCTTGATTTTTGCTGTTTTTTAAAAATATCTAAATGTATTTAAGTGTCTAGATAATCAGGGAATGGGACACATTTTAAAACATATCAGTGAGCAAACATGTTGTGTTCAGAGTTCTCTCGTGTGGAACCAGACGACCAGTGTAGCACGTAGAAGCCGAGCTCTTTGACCCAGCCCCCATGGTGCTGCAGTCTGCTGTGTGCCAGCCCACCCTACAGGTTGATGAAGGGCCTGTACGGTGGTCCCTCCACACCGACCTGGGCCTGCACCGGCCCATCTGCAATCCCACTCTGTCCTGCCCCCGCTGAGCTGGGTGATAGAAGAGATCCGTGTCACCGGGCTCCAGAGTGTGGTGGTGGTGGTGGTGGGGGGGATTCATTAGCCGACCTGTGCTGCTGACCGGGACACCATTGACTCTGTGGCGGCTCCGTAATGCTCCGACACAGAGAACTAGATAGATGACAGAGTGGAGAAAGAGGGGGATAGTGGATTAAAAAGAGGAGAAGAAAGGGGGTGTAAGAGAGGGATAGAAAAGGTGAAGATAGATGAGAGAGAGAGAGAGAACACATGAGGGACACATGAGAGGAGGGAAAAGTGAAAAACAGGGGGGGGCTAATAGAAAGCAAAGGAGTATAACCATAGATATGTTTTCATCTAACTGTCAAGCTGATTTTACGCGAACCTTTGAAATGCCACAAAAAAAAGAAGTGAGTTAGGCGCACTTCCATCAGCCGGTTTGAAGTGGATCAATAGTGCTTCTGAATGTGAGACCGAACACATTCACCAGACTCTTTCACTGGCTGTTCACCGGGCAAGTTGCTGTTGTCCTGTAGCTTGCGCTAATGCTGGCAATATGTCATGCTTTCATCTGAAGATGAAAAAGAAGACATGCACCTGGCGCTTTTTTCGACCAACTAATAGACATTAAACCGCAGCAGGAGCCTCGAATGAGTCACAAGGGCTTTTTGAAATTTCTGGGAAGATGTGATTGGCAGATATTTCCAGAAAGACCTTTAAACTTTAGAACTATATGCGGCACCGGGTTACATCATTTCTTTGCTTCACAAATGTGTTTTTATCCATAATTAATATATTAATTTATGTGTTCATTCAAATGCAGTTTAACTAATCCAGGCTAACACAATGTTAGCCACATCAAATGATCCTATTAATTCTCATCCCGCTAACTTGGTTTTTCAAACTTAATTAGCTCTTCTATGATTGGCTGAGCACTGATTGTATGATTTTGCTCGTGATTAGCTGATATGGCACTGTGGCTACAGATGGTCCATTTTGACTGCATCTACACATTGTTATTAGGGGTGTAACGATACACGTATTCGTATTGAACCGTTCGGTACGGGGCTCACGGTTCGGTACGCATTACGAACCGAACAATACGTTTGAATAATATTAAATTGCTTTTGAAATATAAAATATAGCTGAAATTGGTGGAGCCACTGCGCTCAAACATGGCAACCCACCCGACGTAACGTGCTGTCCTTCCCTGATTCGCCACGCTCCTATCACGTGACCGTTCCCGGATGCTCACAAACAACAACAGTCTTGATTACCGATCGACTACCAGGGCCCCGTTCCTCGTACGGGATAATTTTCAGGATAAGATTACATAAGTCAGGCTTTTCGGTTCCACGAAGCAAGTTTGGCAAAATCACCATAGCAACACATCCATAAACTTGAACCTGCTCCAGCGCAGGCTAACTGAAGGTAGCTGGATAAGCTTGCCACTCCCCCGGAAAAAAATGGCAGCTCCCTTCCTCAGAGATCCCATTGATGAAGGAGCGATATTAGTTAGATTAGCGTTTTATAGGGAGACAGTCAATGCAGCCGAGCATTGACTGTCTCACAGACTGGATGCAGCCTTGCGCTTTTTTGCGACCGGTACATTTTTGTACAGTGTCGGCGATGCGGAGAACATCGGGAAAGCCGCTGCATGCCGTGCTGTTCGTAAAGTTTATTTGGTGCTTAATAAACTCATGGATGTGTTCATTACATTACCATGGCACATATTGTATTGACTCACCATTCTGAATAATGTTTTGTGCTTAGTTTTTACTTGCTCCCATGTCCTCTTGGGTTGCAACTACATGGGGGTTGAAAGCACTCATAATTATATGACAGTGTTATTGGTACACCATAGCATACCATTATTGTAGAAAATGATTAAGGTGGACTCATGATAAGAATAGAGAGAATCACACACAATTTATTTTCACTGCTTCAATTGATTGAATTTCTGATTATGAATAATACATACATACTGATCCGCCCATACACAGATTCACACATACATTCAAACTCCTAGTTCTATATGGTAATCTACACATACATGTATATACACATATATAGTACATGATACATAAGCGCATACAGTACATATATCCT
The DNA here is from genome assembly GCF_050575085.1 of Anarhichas minor. Lineage (NCBI taxonomy): Eukaryota > Metazoa > Chordata > Actinopteri > Perciformes > Anarhichadidae > Anarhichas > Anarhichas minor. The sequence continues at coordinate 4,000,724 of NW_027466468.1, read as the reverse complement.
CATAAGTATCTATTAATTCGTATCAATTAGATACTCTTTGGGCTTGTTTTTATCTACTTATTCTGAAAGAGTTGAGATCATTATTTTCGCTATAAGATCTCATTGGATGATGCATTCCATTAAGCCTACTGCCAGCAGGCACATTTAAAGAAATATAATCTGATTGATTGGGGTGATGAGGCTCTTAAAATTTGCCTATACATTTTCCCAACACTTACGCATTTAAATTGTCTGCGATATTTTGCAGTGCTTCTTGTCTAGCCCTCGCAGCGGTGGCGGTGTTAGATTTTGCCATGATTATTGTCTTGAATTCCTCATATGCATTCATGATCATCTCCTGCTCGTCAGTGGAGAAAAAAGAGGCTCTTTCTTTGAGTTTATTTGCCATTGTACTGTTAGAAAACCTACGGTCTAATCCCGTTTCTTTGCATGGAGGGGCTTAGGACCCAGGGGAATGTAGGTGAAGGAAACAGGAAGTGACGGAACGGAAGACACGCCACACAAACAGCTGTTCACGGCCGACCAGCTGTTCGCTGGCCGGCCGTTTCTTTTCAGCGTTAATTAATTAATGCTTTAACGCAAAAAAAAAAATACCGTGATATACCGTGAAACTGCCAGAATCTTGCAAAATACCGTGATATGCATTTTTGGTCATACCGCCCAGCCCTACCGCAGCGTTTAGGTATCTGTTCCCTCCTGATTCAAACAGGGCTAAAGGTATATCCCTACTCTGGAGTGATAAACCAGGCTGTAGGAACATGCTTAATGCTATTGACACTACTCCTTCACCAGCCCATTTCTCCAGACCATAATTCCTGCTTTGTAAAAGAAAACAAAAGCCCAAACAGAGAATCAAATCAGACACGCCCCCTTGAGAGTCTCACCAGCAAGGATGAATTGTATCGTATAGAACCGAACCGAGGATTTTGTGAACCGTTACACCCCTAATTGTTGTACATTTTAGAGTTTAATCAAAATACCTCCATATTTGATATATATTATTATCTCATTGTGTCCATAATAAAAAGGAGTCTTTTAAATGTGAAAGTGACTTGATGTATAGAATTTCTATTCGCAGAAATGTTATTATAAGTGTATAATCCCCTGAAACTAAGAATCGTTGTGTTTTTTGTAGCTTTCATTAGAGCGGGTCTTAAGGGAGTCCGCCATGTTTCTACAGTAGCCTGGAAAAACCATACACATAAAACGTCTTTAACACGCTTGTGAAACTGTGGTAACATGAGCCGCACACTTCTGTTGCTCCTATAGTAGTGTTATTGTGGTAAGGATGGCCTCTGGTTTCGGAAACGGAGGAGTGAGCAGAAGGGTATTCAGTTGGTTGCAATTTGCAACCGTTAGATGCCACCAAATCCTACACACTGATCCTTTAAAGGTCTTCGTCACGATCCAGCTAACTGTGATTAAATCTGCACCTTTTACAGGTTTGGAAGGAAAGGAACGTTATAGTGTTTTTCAACCCGGATTTAATTCTCCCAGTCCATTCTGACTGCGGCTAACTTTACATTTGTCCCCTCTATTGCAGAGATGTAGGAAGTATGGAAAAATAAATATTGAGGCAAGCGAGCGACACAAGCTCCCTAAAGCTATACGATGTTTTTACAGACTCCACGTTTCCCAAATCTCTCCAACAGACGCGACAAGTGCAAAGTCGGCATGGCCCCGTCAAAAGGAACGCAATGACGTACTTGTTGTCATGTATGAAGTTCAGGGGGAGCGACAGGTAGTGTGTCATAGACGGATACAAACAGATAAAGATGTACAAGATGTTTCTCCTCACTCTGTGGCTTACAAGAAGAGGGAAAAACGAGGTGAAAAAATGGAGAAAAGCCGGGCTCACCTACACAAACACACACACGCACGCGCACACACATGCTAATCTGTCAAGGCAACAAAGGGAAGTAAGCCAGGGCTGCATTTGCATGACAAACTGGCCCCGCTAGGTTGATTGAAGAGAAAACAATTTTAGGAGACAGACTGACTGTGTGGTATGGTGCCTGCCACCTCTGGGTGGGCCTCAGGACCCATAATCGGAGTGTGTTTGTGTGTGCGTGTAGGTGGCTGGTTGATTTGTTTGTGAGTGTGTGTGTGTGTGTGTGTGTGCGGCTGTGTGAGACATGGTAGTTAGGGGATATGAGATTTAGCTGGATGGCAGGAAAACAGAGAAACAGAATTCATCAGGTCATTGTGTCTTTCTGCAGCTGCGTGCGCGTGAAAGAGCATTCGTGTGTGTTCCTTTAGAAATACGGGGGGGTTTGTGTGTGCATGTCCATGCCTGTTTGTAATATGAGGGTACGTAGGAGTGTGTGGTGTGTGGTTGTGAAAGACACTGTGTGTATATAGTCTACTGTGTCTTGTCTGTATATACAATTGAGTTATAAAGCAAGTGTGTGTGTGCATGTGTGAATCTCTGTACCTTAATCCCCAGATTGCCAGAGTTGAGGGTTCAGACATACGCCGGCCTTGTTGCTACTGTCAGCCTAATCTAATCCTATCATCACTCTGAAGCCTTGTCTGGCAGAAAACACACACAGAGTCATGTTTCCATCACTTAAGAGGACATTACATTGGCTTACATTCATTTCCTGGAGACTTACCCGAACCATATTCATAACCGGTACAAGTCTAACCCTAACCCTAACCTAAATCTAAACCTAACCTAAACCTCACCTTATCTTAACCTAACCTAAACTTTACCGTAACTGTAACAGTAACCGTAACCATAACCTAAATCTAAACCTAAAACTAACATTACCCTAACCTTACCCTAACCCTAAACCAAGTCTTCACCCTAAAATGTAGTGATTTACATTCTGTCCCTAGAAGGAAGGCGAGTCCCCACAACGTGACAGGGTAAACATTTCTGTATACTCGTACACTCACCCGCGGACTAATACCCACTCACACACACTTCCTCCCTTGTGTTCTCTTGCTCAGATGAGCAAATGACCGACATGGCTTGCAGTAGCTCTCTGTACACACAGGGCTTTGGAGATGTAGGTTCACTGTGATTTCTGTGACATTTGCAGCCGTGGCACATTGCAGACCCCTAGTCAAAGCATCAAGTGTCATTGGTTCCCATTTGAAATTCTAAAGCTTAGAAAACCAACCAAAACCACATGTGAATCATTTTCAGGAGGAAGAAACCAAACCCCGCCCTAAAGCATACCCTGCTTTATGGTCTGTTTGACTCTAAATGGACCATCATTTACTAAATGAACATCATGCTGTATTGAAGAAGACTTGAAACTAGAGATTGAGACCATAAACTCATGTTTACAATGTTTACTGAGGTAATAAATCAAGAGAGAAGTAGAGTCATTTTCTCATAGACTTCTATACAATCACACTTCTTTTTGCAACCAGAGGAGTCGCCCCCTGCTGGTCACTAGAGAGAATGCAAATTTAAGACACTTCAAGGCCAAACCCGAACATAATTTGTAAATGATTTGTAAATGATACCCGCCGTGGAACGACAGGCTCTGGTCCGGTATTCACACATTGTTGTACAACAAAGGTTTGCGCAGTGAAATGCTGTTTATACCTCACAAGAATACAAAACAAAAGAAGCAATGCATTCCCGTAGTGCATTTTTCGGTTTACATCAGGAAGAATGTAAACAGCAGCAACAAAAACACTGGTGAATGGAATGGCAGATGATATGGGCGACATCTTAACATAAAAAACATTGACATTAGAGAAACATTGTCCATTGACTCTTGACTACGTTTGAGCACCAATCATCATGGATGCACACATGGAAGACGGACATTGTTTATTTCTCTGCATTTCATTCCTGTGATTGTCAGCTTGTCACCCTGCCTTGTCGTTAACAGTTAAACTGTTGCCAGAGTAGCGTAGTTGTCAAACCCTGTTTCAATCTTGCAATCTTGCAATCCCTCAGTTACATTATTAAGCAGTTGTTGATATTTTCTTACATTTTTCAGATGTGTTTCGGGCTCCAGATTCAGCCTTAGTACCAGATAAGAGACACAAGTAGTCAGAACGCATTAAAATCATGATAAATAAATTGTGTTTTCAAGGCGAAATTATGATGATTCTGCCCCAAATGTCAAATGTAACACTGTTGCCTGTGCGACGCTCATTCGTTGAGCATATAGCATACAATGGGATAGCCAAGTCTTTAGTGAATGACTTCATCTCAAGTGACTTGCTGTGAGTGAAACAGAATAATGAGCAAAACATTAGTGCCCTTACAACCTTGTGGTGATGACAGAACCACCGTATAAGAGCAGCAGAGTCATGGACAAAGGAGTCAATGCTATTTTTCAGTTTTGAACTTGCCATTTTATAATGGGCCTTAAATAGTCTTCTGTGTGAGCGGGTGAAACTGCAGACACCTGGTTTGGCTGACCAGAGGGAGGATTAGGACTGTTAGGATGGACTGAGGCTGTGGCATCACACCAGCTTCCAGTGACCTGACTTGTGTGTGTGTGTGTGTGTGTGTGTGTGTGTGTGTGTGTGTGTGTGTGTCTCTCTCATCAGCTCTAGGTCAGTGGTTCTTAACCTCGGTTCGATCGAACCCCAGGGGTTCGATGAGTCACTCTCAGGGGTTCGGCAGACACACACTGCGGTCAAGTGAGCCGCCGCTTTAAAAATTAATGACCGTCTATTTTCCTTAAGGTGCTGTTCAGACCGAGCGCCCCGTTCGGTGTGAACGCAGCATAACGGTACGGTGGCTTGGATAGCCCTACGGTGGCTTGGGTAGCCCAAAAAGCACGGAGAAAGCTAAAACTTATGCTGCGTTCACACCGAACGGGGCGCTCGGTGTGAACGCACCTTAAGGAATAGACGGTCATTAATTTTTAAAGCGGCGGCTCACTTGACCGTCTGCCGAGGGGTTCGGCAGACACACACTGGTGGCAGACACAGGTAGTTTACATGTAAAGTCAATGCACAGACGCGAATGGTTGCGAATGACGCGAATTTCAACCGGGCTGCGCGAATGACGCTGGAAGCGGCCGTCATTCAGACGCAGTTGTGCGACTACGGAAAATATCGCTCTCAACGTTTTGGTGTCACCAAATCGTACCATACCCTCGTATTGTTGGTTTTGTTCTTTGCACACAGTGATTTTGTGTGCAACTGATGCATGGTTCATTTTGTGCACTAATAAAATATATACCTATGTTTTGAAGAAATCATATTTTATTTTTCCAATTACGAAGGGTTCGGTGAATGCACTGATGAAGCTCGCAGGGTTCAGTACCTCCAATAAGGTTAAGAACCACTGCTCTAGGTGAAGGCAGGGAGTCCTGGTGGTGACAGGTTTATTAAATATCTCAGGGCCCACAGTGGACATGGCAGGGAGGGAAACCCCTACTGCTCATTTAATTAATGTGGCCACTCAATGATCATGTTTGGAGCCTCTGTGTGTGTATGAAAATGTGTGTGTGTGTGTCAGCCTGTATGCTTTTCACTTTCCCAGCATGAGTCTATTTGTTAATGGGTGTGTGTGTGTGTGTGTGTGTGTGTATGGTTGTTTTCGCTGCACTGTGGAGGGACAAGGAGCGGTTCTGGGACTGTGACTGTGGAGAGCCGTCCTGCTGAGAGAGAGAGAGAGAAATTGGAGGTGAATATGGTGATGGAGAGCAAGGAGGAGAAGGAGGAGGAGGCTTGGAAGACTCAAAAACAATCCTGTCATGATTGATTACTGAAATTGCTTTGCATGTTTGACATTAAATTAAACGTGAAACTGAGACTTCAGTCTGCCGAGCAAAACAAATTGGTCAACAACTACAAGAGAAACCAGAAAACCTCAAGAAGAATCTCACAGGAGGAACATATTTAGGAACCTCACTTCCACTGGAGGAATCAGGGTCTAAATGTAGTTACTTTGCCGTGGTTCCTTTTAGGGGAAGTCCTTTCTCATGGCCAGGAACTACTTGGGAGCATGACCCAGTGGTCAAACACAAAACTCTACAACTTGTGCACAGCTTCATTTACACAGTCAGCGATCAAAATCATCAGGATGGGGGGGGCGGACATTTCTTGTAAAGTTTCTTCCTCACCATTGTAGTCAAGTTTGTTGACATTGAAAACAAGTTAAAACACGTTCCTGACTAGTCTAAATAAGATGGGATAAAGAAAGATCTTCTGATTGAGAGAGAGATTGAGACTTATCTTCACGGTCAGATGCAGAAAGGAAAACATAATGAGGACTTAAGTTCCTGTGCCTCCTTAGTATCTGGCATTATCTAGTCAAAAAGGGCCAAACGACGTAGTAAGGTAAAGCCTTAATCAAGATATATTATACAATATTTAGTTCCAAACAGGCATTGTGATTGGGGAAGAGACATTCCATGCTTGCTAAGATACTGCAGTATAACGCTTACTGACTGGTATCGCTCCTATTTGTTCACGTATAACTGGAATTCGAGATGTGCTCCAATTGAATTTCGTTTTCAAAATGTGCACGTTGGACCACTGCTGTTTTTGCGCCTGCTTGTTTGTTACAAACGGCCCATGAATGTGACAAATGATACACAGGAGCTGCCAGGAGTTGGCGATCAAGATAACAAAACCAAACTGAAAGCTTATTTCTTTGGGGTTACCTTCGAGAGTAAAAACAGCAGTACTCAAAACTCTGCAACATTCAGTCATTGGCACTGACAAACACTGAGGTCCTGCAAATATGAAGTAAGTTAAAGATACAAAACTCTAAAAATAGCTTTAGTCTGCACCATCTAGAATGAATGTTGACTCCAAAATGTAAGTTCAGACAGAGCACTGAAGTCGTGCTTGTATTGGCTGATAGGTATCAGCTCTTAAAAATATGCTCTACAATGATTAAGAGCTGTGCTGCTGTAAGGTCCTAACACATTCATAATGGTGTGTAGTGCGGACATTATAGCCCGCTAACCGTCACTGTCACTGTATATAGAAAGTGGACGTAGGCACCGTGACGTCACCCATTGGTTTGTGAAATGCCGTTTTGAAGCCTTAAGTTTTTCATTTTGGCCGTCGCCATCTTGGTTTTTGGCCGTTGCCATCTTGTTCTTTTGGAACCAGAAGTGACATGAGAGAGTGGAGCTAAGTACAACTGAACACTGAATATGATATTTTTAGGAGATCAAAATGTAACAATTAACTTTAATGAAGGGAAAACACACTGTGAAAATGTAAAAGTTCTCAGACGAAGACACAAACCGCTCACATATTTTGTGAGTGAGACTGTTTCAGGTTACTGGCAGCTGACAAAAAGGATCAACAAGTGCATTTCCATTTGTTGGCTCCTTGCAACAACTGACGGCTGGATACCAAGTCCAACACATGAGTAGGACCAAAAGCAGAAGAGGATTAGCTCTTTATTGCTACAGAGTGGAGCAGAAATGAGTCCTGAAACCTGGAATTAACTTAGTTTTTTTGCACTTCCATTCAAAATCATTGGGTTTTTGGTTGGATGCCTGAAATAAGGTCTGTGGTTAACACAAGCTTCAGACAGACTGTCCTACGACATATATAATACGCAGTGGCGGGCCGTGCATTTTATACCTGGGCCTTCACTGCTGTCCTGCAGCTGAAACACAGCTACGGTTATTATTTGTTTTGTGTAAAAATGAAGCCAACACCTATAGATACACTATCTGCAGAGAATACGCCGAGAGTGCGTGTCCTCTCTTCTCTGACTGCAGCGCGAGGCTTCTGTGAGAGTTACCGCCTGTGAGTGCTTTGGGGCGGCGGAGGGGCTCACGGCAGCACCCGCTGCTCGACAGTCGAGCCTCCCCAGTTGTATTTCTTGAATAGGTTTTAATGCGTTTGAGGGCTGAAAATGTCCGCTAGACAGAGGCAGCCGATATTGGCATTGTCACCGCCCAACATGTCAGGCTAGCCCACTGACCAATCACGTATGACTAGAACAGCTAGAAGGCTCTGACATGTCAAAGAATACGCCCAACATGTCAAACTAAAGATCTGATTGGTTGAAGACTATGACAATCAACAATATCGTCCGCATTCACTTAAACTGCAGTGTATTTAAGAAAAATTATTAAATTATAAAATAGCTATAACTTTGTGATTCTGTTTAGGCCAGCAGAGAAGGCCTTGCAGGCCCTGACGGCCCACCACTGATAATACGTCATTTTGAAGTTTTACGTATCTTAAAAAAGGGCTAACAAGTGGCTAAATGAGACTGGAACACTGGTCCCCCTTTAGCTTGGTGGTGAGGTGAAGTCATGTGACCGTGCTGTAGTTTGTTTATAAGCTAACGTTAGCTTTTTTTTTTTACTTCGGTTGCATTCATGCTTGAAAAAGCACTTCATATCGCTGAACAAAACATGGAATTATCTTGAACAAACTATTTTCTGCAAATGTGATGCTCACTTTGGAGGTTGGCCAACAGAAAATACGTAACCCCTGCAGCATTTTATACTTAGAAGTTACTTTGGAAACACGGTGCCATCAGAGCTAAAATCGTTTAGCTTCACTAAGTCAGAATGAACTGCCAGACAACGCTGGACAGTCGGGTGTCAAAGGTCATTGCAGTAGTGCCAGTATCTCTCAGTTTAACACCCCCGCTTGTTGTTGCTTCATTAAAAGAGGATTTGTGTTGTTTTTTTCACCAGCCACATGTCCACTTTAGTACACAATCAGATTAAGAGTACAGTATGCAAATATATGCACTCTATGCCCTGACAGATTTTATGTTACTATTTCTCATAGTTTAAGAACTTTTATTATTTGAGTTCAGTGTTTATTTTCTATAATTTGGTCGTAAATTTGTTAACAGCTTGGATTTTCTTTCAAATCTTCAAATGTAAAAAAATTAAAAAAAGGCCTGTCAAATGATCTGTGAAAACAAGTGAAACATAACACGAGACACATGAAACATGCAAATGACAGAGAGGAGAGCCTGATTAGCTGTGAATGACAGGGATTGGACACTAGCGAAAGCAGACAGAAAATGAAATAATGACACGGGCAGCTCTCCCACCTGCACAGACAGACTGTCTCGCCAGCAAACCAATCACTCTCTGAGGAAGCAGCCTCTCACTGGGTGTCACTGGGCAGACAACAAGCACACACACACTCACACACAAAATCAGTGAAGTTTTTCCAAATCGGCAGTCAAATCATTTTCCGAATCTGTGTTCCTGCTCAGAGATCAGATAGATACAGATACATGTTCTATATCTAAGGCAGAAACACAGCAGTCAGACGTGATTCAAGCATGCAGCGCCAACAAGAACTTGGACTGAAAATCACTTTGACTACACTATGAACTCTTGATGATTTGGATCCTGAAGCAGGAATTCAGACTGAAAACAGCATTGTGATAATAAAAATACAAATGTTGGTGTGGTTGTGTTGTTACAGGTAACGCTGAGACAACGTGATCTCACCCCTACTCATCATATTGTGCCACTTGGACTAAAGCGCGGGCAGCCTTTTGCGTAGTATCTCGACGCTGAAGGTTTGCGTATGGTTAACGTTGCAACACGTGGTTATGGGGAAACGCCCCGGGCAAAAACATTGTTTTGTCATGAGCTGGACCCATGGTGGAAAATAACAGGTCATTGTGTGTTTTAAAGTGGACAACGACATGTTTATCGGACTTCCTTATCAAAAAAATTATGTTTACATGCCAAAGTATTGTGTTGTTGCGCTTATCGACAATAAAGGAAGTAGCTCACTGAGCGTATATTTAGTACATTGCATCACGTCCATGAAACATGACCAAGGAAAGCAATACAACCTTAATATTTTATGACTCTAACTTATAAAGTTAGGTAACTCAACGTTAAGCAGCAAATAGCTTTACTAACCATATGATTTTGCTAGCTAACATTAGCTAGCTATGCTAATGTCGTTAGCACAAGAACAGAAAAAATATATACTAAAAGCTTAATTTAATAATTTCAGCTAACATTAGCAAACACATAAACGTTGCGTTACCTAACTTTATAAGTTACAGTTATATGAAGATATCAAGGTTGTGTTGTTTACCTCGGTGTTACCGGTGGAGAATGTTTGGCTTCCTTCAAACTAATACACGCATGCTACCGTATCCGGATGATCGTCTCTGGCGGACACAACTTTAGAGGTCACTTCCTTCTCCACGCTCAAATATTTAGGTGTTGCGTTTCTCTCTTTCCTTCCCAGTCACCACCAAAGGGTTTAGGCATGGAAATAAGATATGGGAAACCCAACCAACATTCAGGATATGTGCATTAGGACATATTTCTGCTGTGAATCAGATGTTACACAGTCCTCAGGTTATGTCCCATGGAATGGCAGCATCTGTCAGTGTTCCTCACGTGTGGAGATACGGATAAAAAATAATCAGCTTCTGCTGCTAATTCCACACCGTCAGACATTTTTATCCACCATGAATAAAACACCTCTGCTGACTGGATGCAGCGTTCATGTTGTCGTGCCGCCTCGCCTTTTGGTTTTAGCACCTCAGCGGTGAACGCTGCGGTTACAAGCTGTTGTGGGGTGATCTGTTGACTCCCTATAGTCCTGCTTACTACTGCTGTAAAAGGAAGTTGGGGTGGGGGAAGCTGGGAGGAGGAACCGCTAGCAATGCAAGCTGTGAGCGGGGACTCTCGCTGGCCTGGTGCAAGCTGTTGACTCCCTGGTCCAGCTACAGAGCTATAGGACGGCAGCGAGGCAGACTGTGGGGAACGCTGGCTGGGCTGGTGCAAGCTGTTTACGGGCCGCGCTGTTTACGAGCGGCGTGGTGGGAGTGAGTCAACCTTGGGGGCTAACAAAGCTATGTGGTGGTACAATAACACAACATATATGCATGCAAAAATCCAACCGGTGAAGGCAGGGGTCCAGCGGAAGCAGCTGTGTTAGTGTAGGCAGCGTTAGCTCGCCCGGTCGCGCTAACCTGCGCGTCGCTGAGTTCTGCCAGGGTGGTAGCAGGTCTGGGGCGCTGCAACATGTTCCCGCCGCCGTCCATCTGTCGGCGCTTGCTCCGAAGCACATCATCTCTCACCTAATGTTATGTTTTCATTATATCCCCCTCAATATGGGAGCTATAGCATTTTGTGTGGCGTGGCCAGGCGGGCAGAGAGGAGGAGTGCTTGGATTGCTGCAATTTGTTCATATGAGCGTCCATCTGTTCCGAACCTGCTGCCCTCACAGTCGGTAGCTTATGCTGCGACAGTCTCAGATGTATGGAAGAGATGATATGTGAGACTGACTACACCTCATCTGAGATGGCTGCTCGAGTTGTGGTTTGAAACCTAAACTCGCAGGGCCTAAATTAAATGTAATTATTTGACAGATTATAAATTCTCAAGGAATTTGGCTACAATCCATTCCACCTGACAAAAAGAAAAAGCAAAAGCAGAAACGGGACCAACGATCCTAATTAGTCCCCGCAATCAAAGTTAAATTAGTCATTATAATACATCCAAATAACTTTGGATCAGGCATTGTTTCGACAGATTTAATGGCATGAAATCTAATAGCAGAACACAGCTAATTATTTTGTTTTTCGGGGTGTCATCGCAGCGTTCGGTTCGCTGGAAAAACAAACGCCAACGTATCACCCACAAAGCGATTGTGTTGAAGAGAGAAGCTGAAAATAATTATCCTTTTTAATTCGAGAAAGATGATAAGTAACAAGTGAAACGGGACAGCATAACTCTACACTGTATGTGTGTGACAGGTAATGGGAGATTTAGAGGCACAGGGTAAAGGGGAAGGGGAAGAGGACGGCAGACTGACTGATAAACATGTGACTGATGTTGACCATGTAGACAGACAACAAATTATTAATGTGACTGTTGATTGTGTAAGCAGAAAACAGTGTGACAGTCAGGTGACATGGCTGTTGGGTAACAATGTACATTTCGGTTCCATTACTTTTGATCATTCCCAGTGTTTGAAGTAGTTAAAGATGCAGTGTGTAGGAATTAGTGCCATCTAGCGGTGAGGTTGCAGATTGCAACCAACCGTAACTTCTCCTGTGTGGGCTACGGACTGGAAAAGGCAAAAACACGAATGGACCCTCTCTAGAGCCAGTGTTTGGTTTGTCCGTTCTGGGCTACTGTAGAAACATGGCGGTGCAACATGGTGGAATCCGTGAAGAGGACCCGCTCCGTATTTAGACATAAACGTTTCATTCTAAGGGAACAAAAACGTTTCAGGTGACTTTATACAATACAGAAAACACACTTATTAAATTCTAACTTCACCTCCAGGTCTTAGTTTAAGTACACCCATTGCATAATATTAAAAAAAGCAAAACCACATTAGTTTCTGTATGACCAAAGTCATGACGTAGCGTAGACAAATATTACTGCTACAGTAGCTTTGGACAATAGCGACATGGGGCAGTGAATTTGATGAATTTACAGCTCGTCAGACCTCAAATGGGACAAGAATTCGCTAGCTTTAGACCCAGCACTGCCGCTGGCCACCAGTTCAAATCATTTTCTGTAACTGTGTAGCATGAAAGCGTGGTGGAATTATCAAGTTAACGTTAGCTAGTTAACTAGCCAGCTGCTAAATTTCACAACTTCCGCCGCCGTTCTAGCCACAACGTTGTATTTAGAAATCCCCAGAAATTCTGCCAGACCACTGTGAGGCTGATGGGAGTGTTGTTACCTTTTGAGTATATTTCATAAACCGGTAAAGTATTGGACAGCGAAAGTAAAACTTTAAACTGATGATCGTGCTAAATTTAAAGTTCTGGAGATTGTTACAATTCATCCTCAGGGGAACATGAGTTTCTGACCCAAATGTGATAGCAATCCAACCAACAGGTGTCAAGGTATGAAACTCGAAAACCACAAATGTCAACCTCATGGTGCCACTAATGAAAAAAGTCAAGGGATTGCCAAAGTGAGCAGAATTCATTGCTTGGGCATCATAAATGTCACATTTTCAACCAAAAGCTATTTCAGATTAAAGTGGTGGACCGACTGACATTACTATCTAGAGATAGCGGGGCTAAAAATACAAGCATTTTCATTGTATGTACTGAAATCAGTAAAACATGAAGTTGTATTAAATAAAGCCAGCCCTATTTGTAACATATTCCATCACTTCAAAACAGCGCCAACAGGGGATACCGATTTCCCTTTCCTTCCTCCGTGTTGTCCTCGCGTCTTCGTTTTAGATGCAGATTGAATTCAACACGGTTGTGTTGTGAGGCCACGGTTTACACAACGTGTCGAGATCACTGTCTGAGCAGCAGACCTGGGGATAGGAGAGCGCCGTGTCGAGGCTGCTGGGAAACGCCCGCAGTGAGAATAACCGTCACGTTGAGTGAACGCAAACGCATGTACTGTAATAACAACAACGTGCTTTTTAAAGCAGGCAAAGCAGTGCTGACTATTCTGAGCAGGTTGACCGTCTGTGCATTTACATATTAACATGTATATATGTTGATATCATATTAGCATACGACACAAACGGAGAGAGCGAATGCATGTATGCATATGTATTCTAGCATATGTAGGCATCTTTTGATTTTATGTTTTAGCAATAGGTTTGTCTCAGTGTGTGTGTGTGTGTGTGTGTGTGTGTGTGTGGACTCCTAACAGCAGGAGGCTATAACCTGAACCATCCACCCTCTGTAATCACTGCTGTTTATGGCTGCATAAAACAACACGCACACACACACTCGCTCTCTTGCTCTCCCTCATTTTATCTCTTCTTCACTCACTTTTACACACACACACACACACATATATACATTATAGCCGCTGTGTGTCTCCCTGGCTGTGTGATTATTGCCGTCTGGTCCGGGGCTCTTATCACTTTTGTGACGGAAGTGGCTGACACACACACACACACGACCCTGACACACCTTCGCCCTCCTCCCCCGTCTCTCTCTCTCTCTCTCTCTCTCTCTCTCGTCCTCTCTCTTCTCTCCCGTGTCCTTCCTCTTTTTCTTTGCGGCGGCGGAGCGGCAGCGTGGCGTCTGCACTCGGCCCCGCCGAGCCGTGTGCCAGTTCTGGGAGATTGGCATTAAAGCCAGACATGAGCTCATCGGCCCAGCTGGGCAGACAGCCCATTACAATGCTCAGCAGGGCTCTACCGCAGGGGTGAAAAGAGCTCAATACCTGCTGATTATCTACTCTTTCTCCCTGTCTGTGTCTCTGGGTCCCTCTCTCCCTGACTCACTGGCTCTCTGCTCTCTCTCTCTCCTTCTTCCTCTCTCCCTTTTCTCTCTTTTCTTCTCCTCCTGTCTCCTATTCATTCATTCAAGTCAAGTGTCCTCCACCTCGGGCTCCGTCTATCTCTTTCTTGATCTGTCTCATTCAATCTGTCTCCCTCTCATTCAAACCCAAACTTGGACACACACATGCGCTGTCTGTCTGTCGTCTTCCTTTCTCTTTTTCTCCCCCTCTTGTCTCTCACAACTTTTCCAGCGAGCGCCGTGGTGTCATTGCAGTGGTGCCTGCGGCAGTAAGAGAGGTAGGGAGGGGTGCTTCTTTTTTTTAAATGACAGGGGGTGGAAGCGAGGTGTGTGTGTGTGTGAGTGTGTGTGTGTGTGTGTCTAGAAATGACAGGGGTGGGAAACCAGACAGCTGGTGCACCTGTGCGGACAGGATATGACACGGCGCTGCAGCCAGACAAGGGCAGGAAGCAGCAAATATGATGTGGCGTGCCAGACGTTTTTTTTTTTTTTTTTTATTGAACGCAACTCTCTACTCTGCAATCTCTCTGTCTGGAGTGGCCTTTCTGTTACTTAGCGCTCCGCTGAAGACGCCCGAGCTACAGTCTATGCCTAGGCAAACACTCCCCCCTCAACCACCCTCTCTCTCCCTCCTGCTCTGTCAGCTGGCGAGATGTATTGCGGTTAATTCATGAATCCCATTCAGCCTTGGTATTAAGGCTGAGTCATATCCATCTTTTGTTCTGCCATTTGGAATGGCATTCAGTGATACAGAGTCCACACAGAAGTCACGGGGTGTGTTTTTTTTTTTTCAAGTTATTAGTCTGACTGAAAATGTTATGTCAGAGTCAAAATGGATCACCGTCATGCGCGGGTACTTTCATCACAAAAGTCCCATGATAGAGGCTGCAGCCCGCAGGACGATTCTTTTTTCTTTTTGGATAAACAGGCATTAGGAGATGCAGGATAGAAACTGTTTTCCTGCTGTTTATATAATGGCTTTAAGTGTGTTGTGTGGATTTTAAAGTGGTGCGGGTTGATTCTTGTTGTGCTGCATGAAACATTTGTGCATCTGGATGAAGGGATTTGCTCAAGTTCAATGGAATATCCCAATGGCTGCCATGAGCAGTGGAGGTTCGCCATCAGCCGTGATGTACAGCAAATTAGTTGTAGAGCACTAGTGATAGATCATTAAAAGGAACAGATACGTTCTCTTTCCAAATATAAATCGTACTGCACTTTTCAGAAGATGGGGTAGAATTTAGAAAATGTCCAGAAGCTAAGCAGATGAACTGGAACACAGATTCAAACGGCGAGGAATGGATGAAACATGGTCAGCTTAAATAAATCATTTTGTGATGATGCCTTGCACCTACATGAGACCTGCGTTTAACGACAGGTAGGGGGGCCACCGATGAGGGCTGACAAGGCCCCGCTACGTCACTCCTCCGCATTCTAAATATGGTAACTTCTGTTTATTGGTTGCGAAAACAAATAACATGGCGATGGCTGTAATCCAAGTTGGCAACGACGAAATCGCCAAACTCGAGGCTTCAAAGCGGCAGTCCACAAACCAATGGTAACATCACGATGGCTATGTCCACTTCTTACACACTGTCTGTAGTTTAACAACAGGTGTTTGCTGAACATGAACAATAACAATCGGGCAGGATGTATGGATTGGGTAGCGAGTGACAGGTGTTGTTGTTGTGATATTGGATTGGTGCACAGACTGGTGTA
Organism: Anarhichas minor; assembly: GCF_050575085.1. Taxonomy (NCBI): domain Eukaryota; kingdom Metazoa; phylum Chordata; class Actinopteri; order Perciformes; family Anarhichadidae; genus Anarhichas; species Anarhichas minor. Next base: position 3,984,862 of record NW_027466468.1, on the reverse strand, counting down.
CTCTCAAAGGACAGATTAATATAAAAATCGAAGCAGCAGAAGCCGTGATATCATGACTTTTATTTAGTCAAGTCAACATTTCCCATAATGCAACTCTAACCCCTTCTAAATGCTACAGTTTGTAATGTAGGGTTTACACCGAAGTTCCATAATCTCAAGCCCAAGCCCGATGGTATCATCAGGGCTAATTTTTTACATTTAGGAAAGCTCCCTCAACAACAAGACATCATACAACTGTTTTCACAATCCGACTTGGACTTCTTTTGACGAATAATCTGAACTCCATGTGTAAAATCAGTGGAGTGGCCCTTTAAACTGTTGCTACAAAGTTGGAGGCACACTATTACGTAAACCGGTGTTTCACAATCTTTTTTTTTTGGGGTCCACTTTTTAAAAAAGACAAACCAACGCGACCCAATTCACAATAGGTGTTATCTATAAATCGTGAGTAGAGCAAATTTGTGCATAAAGAACGTTCCTGACCATTTTCACTTCCATTTACGCATCACATTATAATATCCAGCCATTTAGAAGAGATAAACGTTTGATAAAGCACAACTTTATTTTATGCTTTGTGCTAATGAAAACATATACACATGTTAAATATTTTATTAATGAGACCAAATAAACATTCAGGCTCCCTCGTGTGGCTCAAAAGTGTTCTGCAGATATAAATGTGAAATAAAAGACTACGGAAGAAATTCCGCTAATAATCTCTCGCGACCCCGATGTGGGTCCCGACCCAGTGTTTGGGAATGACTAGTCTAAAACATGACTGTATGCGGTTGCATCAAGATTTCCAGACCAAAAGAAGGCCATTTAAAAAGAAGTGTCCTCTCTATAAAAGAAAACTGCTGCATGTAACATTCTTGTTCTCCTTACCACACTGTGATTCACATGGACGTTGTGCTCAGCATGAATGCAGAGTGCTCTCTCTCAGCCTCGCGGTCTCTGGGCAAGAACAAGAGCACATCTCTACACCAGCTGCAGGATGTGACTCTCTCTCTTTTTTCCCCGGCTCCATGTTCCCTCGTGGTTTTCTGATGAAGACGAGTCGTAATTGATTCGAAGCTTCAACCCGTGCCCGGGGAGACGGCTTTGGTTTCAGAAGTAATAGAGTGACTGAGACACCAGAGAAGTGGAACACTTCTTTCCTGCCCATGTTTTTGGGGGGAGCGATGAACCGAGCGGAGCTCCTCCGAGCTGAGCCACGAGATGGCGCTGTGACGTATCGCCTCTGTCAGCGATGGGAGAAGTTGCTTTGGAGATGAGGGGAGGGATGGACCTATCTTACCACTGAGGCCTTTTACTGAGCAGCCTTTTTTTTTTACAGTATCAGCCTGATCACGTCCCTGATGCGTTCATGGTCTCATCACAAATGACTAAACTTTCAAGCATCTGCTTGTCAGTCATCTACTGCATGTGTTGAAAATACAGGCAGGAAACTTCTTCTTTAACGTTGTCTTCAAATATCCAAAACATCTGAACACACACACACACACACACACACACACACACACACACACACACACACACACTCTCATGGCTTTGAATGTGGAGTCTTAATGTCATCAGCAGTGTGCTGACACATGGTGGTGTTGTTTCCTTTCCTGCCTGCCTTTAAAAAATGTTTTTAAATACAATAAAAATTTAATAAAATAATAATTATATATATATATATATATATATATATATATAAAGATATTTTGGGGCATAACATGAAGATGTCATGCGCTCACAAAACAACATGAAACCCATGTGTAAGCAGTAAAAGCCCAACTTTCCTAATATTAACCTATCAACCTAAAGTTAGTATTCCCAAATACAAGATGAGACAGACGTTTCCCGAGAGAGACGCAGTGAGGCTATGCGTGCCAGTGTGTGTGTGTGTGAGTGTGAGTGTGCAGACCGCAGTCGGGGGGGGGGGGGGGGGGGGGCTGGTAGACAAGAGTGCATTTGGTATTCAGCCGTGCCTAGTATTTATCTGTCTGCTGGCTGTCTAGTCTGGTCTGGCCTGTTAGCCGTGTCACCCTGCGTGCTCCCCGGGGGACTAAATTGACGCTCCAGACAGACCGCGCGCGCGTGTGTGTGTGTGTGTGTGTGTGTGCGCGAGTGCTGTGTTGGTGGCCTGTTTTTTTTGTGAGTGGATCGAGGTGGGCTGCAGGAGGCGAGAATCGATGTGTGCTAGCCTGTATGTGTACGAGAGCTTGTCTGGAGGTGTGTGTCTGGAGTGTGTATCGTACATGTGTGTGTGTGTGTGTGTGTGAGAGAAAGAGAGAACATGAGAATGACCTCACATCAAGGCGGAAAAACCTGGAGGGGCCACCTGAAAGCCCCCTTCAATGACTTCTTAGACCTCTTAGTTTGGGAACCTGCTGGTCAAGAGTGGTATTCAGAGCCTCTCTCTCTGATTGGAACAGCCTAGTTTATTTATAGACTGCCGACAGTCCTGCGCTTTAGAGTGTGTCTGTGTGTGTGTGTGTGTGTGTGTGTGCGCGCGCGCGCGTGTTGGGCTCCATTGGTTAGATTCAGAGGGGATGTGTTGGGCTGGGGGGGGGATGCTTCTCTGCTGCACATGTGCCCCTGAACCACAAGACTGGCGCGGGGGTCACCTCAAGGTTAGCCCCCTTCAAAGAGCCGTCTCCATTGGCTAAGGCCCGCCGTAACAAGGGAGTGAAACTCGAAACGCTCTCCCCAACCCTCCCCCGAATAACACACCAGACCGACCCCCCCCCCCTCGTCTGTCTCCTTCCCTCGTCTGTCTCCCTCCCTCTGCTCTGCTCTGCTCTCCCACAGCCATTGTCAACCGCGACCTGGCCGTCTGCTAGCTTTCTGAGTCAGGTCAGCCGGTGAGGACCCCCCCCCCCCCCCCCTACAAGTTAACCCAGACACACATACATGCACAGACATGTAACCCAACTATGTTGCTGCCTTCAAGTCCTCCTGGTACAGCTCTAAATCCTTGTTGTGTATATGTGTGTCAATGCACACTCAGGTCCTGATGGCGAGAAATAATGTTGCAATAACAGTAGTTTTATTCTGGTGAACTGCTAAACTGTAGAAATCAAATGCCATAAATTACTTTGCGGTGCAAGTCAGTATTCATTTTTTGTACTTTTTGGCGCTTAAAGCAAATACTTCAGACTCAACCACGAAGAGGATAGTTTGCTAAACAGGTGCAGCACTCTCAGCTGTATAAACTGTAATATTTATGAATAGTCAGTCAGCACAATAGCCAATTAATGCATTCTGCAGCTAATATATGCAATGGCCTTCATGTATATTAACTAGGCCCACCAGACAGCACCACACCAAGCATGACTGCAACAGGGGGCCTTGCATAAACAAAAATAGTATTTTCTCATTCAAAGACAGCTACTTGCTGAGATCAGAAAATATGTTTATTTGGCTTTGTCACATAAACCACTGGCAAGAAGAAAATAATGTCAAATGACCAAAATTCACGGATAGAAGGACAGGATTGGTCTAAATGTGTTTATGATCGTTTTCTGTGTTTGGTATGAAAAGTGTTTGAAATATTGGATCTCTAATTTGCATAATACGACCTGTTTTCTTTCTTCATATTATCAACACAAAGCGTGGTTGAGTCAGATAATTTGCCAGTCGGAGAGCTTAAACACGCCCTGACACATGTTTCACAATGAGTCCAGACTTTCCCTGTCTGTATTTTACAGTCAAGTCTGAGTGTATATTGCATTTTATCATATGTTGGGCTGCTTCAAGTTAAGAGTCGTGTTATTTCTGTCCGCTCCTGAAGGCAGCACGTCTCTTTCCCCCTGTCTGGCCCGCCTCTGGAGCCCTCCAATTGGCCGGAGCGGCATTCTGTCAGTTTGTGGGCGAGGCGTGAGCGCGCTGTGTGTGTGTGCGCTCTGCTACAGTAGAGGAAGGACAGCTGCTCTCAGCGGCGGAGGAAGGAACGGAAAAAAAAACTATACAATGCGTTAGCCACGGGCAATGGCTCGTCCCCAAAACCTCCTTCTAGTTCACTCTGCGAGCCGCTCCGAGACAAACATGGCGTGAGAAAAACCGTGGGGAAAATAAGTGCGAAACTGTCGGGAGTTACTCGTTGCGGCGGACTCTGCTGCCGCTGCCGGGAAGTTTTCTGTTGTTTTCCAGTCGTGGGGCCCCGACAGTGGCGGCGGCGGCGGCGGCTCTCACCCCGGAGCGGTGTCCCGGTCTGCCCAGCCCCATGCAAAACCTAACGGCCCCTGGCGGCCCCGGCAACTCCAATGTCACCTGCTCCTGCAACTGCACCGCTTCCCAGCCACAGGGAATGGAGATATGTGAGTAAAAAAAAGAAGAAGTGTTGCGTTGCTTCTGACCGTAAAAAAACCTGCCCGCTTAATCTGTTTTATGTGCACGCTCCAGTGTAGCGACAGAAGGGACAACAAATCAGACCAAGTCGTCATGCAAGACGGGCAACCAATTCTGCTGTTAACTCGCTATCGGCCGGACGGACATTCTGTCTTCTGTAGGGTTTACAGTATGTTTGCAGTCTAATACAAACTTTACGGTGATTTTAGGCTCGTTACTGGTGCTTTTAATGTCTTTTCTTGTCTTTATTGGACTCGTAGTTTTTCCGTGCCACACCATATTAAGTTTACAGTGGTTAACAAACGATATGTTATTGCTATAGTAGTCATTACCTTACATAGCCGTGCTGTAATACTCCACATGTAAAAACTTTCATATTCGTGTAGCATTAGCATCGTACAAACTTACAGTCAGACTAGCTATCGAAACGTAATACAGCTTTTCTGCAGTTTCTTTTAACGAGAACTCTTAGACTGTGAGTTTTTCCATTTCTGTTTCTTCTTGCTTTACTTTTTCCGCAGAAAGGGATGCTTTTTTTAAATGAATACTTGGAGGCGAATAGGCCGTGCATAGATAGGGCCGTGCATATGCTCCGAGGGATCCCCACAGAGGGTTAAATAGTTTGCCTGTCAGCACAGACAGGAAACGCTTGAATGGTATGTTATGTCTGTCTGCCTCCTGAGCGAGCCCAGAGAGAAACTATCATTATCAGCTCTGCCCCCCTAACACCAGATCCACTGCAGATGTTCCTCTTTATGACTGAAGACACACAGACAGGGGCACAGGGGCAGCAGCAGACACATGCAGACAGACAGACAGGTAGAAACGCAGAGGACAGACAGACAGACACACTGTGTGTGTGTGTGTGTGTGTGTGTGTGTGTGTGTGTGTGCGCGCGCGCGTGCATCCAGTCTGACAGATCTTCAGACAGACGGAAGACAAATAAACAAGAGACAGGCGGGTATGGATTCACAACCAGGAAAAAAGCCAGACAAGTAGGGACAGAGATGCGGACAGACACATCCGAAGCCAGACGTAGTGACGGACGGACACACAGACGAGCTGCAGACAGACGGACAGGGTTACAGTGATGTGTCATTTCCATCAGGGGCCGAGGCCGGGCCTGGGCAGAGTGAGGTGAACGTGGGATATTAGATGTAGATTTGGCAGCAGAGCGTGGTTTCTGCTGACGCCACATTGTAACCAAGAATCGTGTCTGTGTGTGTCTCTGTCTGTGTGTGTCTCTGTCTGTGTGTGTGTGTGTGTGTGTGTGTGTGCGTGTGTTTGTGTGTGTGTGTCTGTGTGTCTGGCAGGCAGACGAAACTGGTGCTCTACCATTTGTTTTTTTGTTTTTTTCTGTGGCATCATCGTATTGCCAGCCAGGAAAAAAAGCACATAGTCAGGCATGAACGGGTGCACCCACAGACGCACTGATACAGCAGAGAGAGCCTAATTAGATAATCCAGCAGAGAGCTGCATGAGACTTCAGACAAGCAGAGCTGCAGAAAAAACAACCAAAGTCAAATGATTGTGTATTTAAGTATGTAATAAACGGCGTACTGTATTTAAGATCATGCACGTCTGTTTGGTGCCAAATAAAAATGCCGGCCCGGTATGTTCAACGTATTCCTCGTCATCCGAACGCCTCACCAGTTGGAGGGAGCTCAATTCACAAGTGGTTTGAAATAGCCGTGTCCTACTGTAGCGGCCGTCTGGTTTTGAAAAGAGCTCTTGTTTGTCGGCCGTGTTGTCATGCAGACTCGGCAAAGGCTGAATAATGTAGCTCATGCTTTGATGATTTCTGTGGCTGAAGAAAAGAGCTACAGTCTGCCTTTTTTTCCCTTTTTTTCTTCTTCTTCCTCTTTTTAAAGCAGAGCAGGCGGTCTCGCTGGTGCGTTTCCTGAGGAGGGGAATTGAAAGGGACCACGAAAACACAGAGGGAATCACAGTGCAGACAGTGTGTCACGGCCAGGAATCGAACCCCTGCGCCCACACACACTGACTGGGATTCACGTGTAGAATTTGAAAGGAGGAGAGACCCGTAACAAGTGGTCTCTCGCTGTTGCTTGCTCTCGGATTCCTTGTGGTTATCTGGTATCATATGTGTGGTGTTATGAAGTCCTGAGATATCGTCAAGTCCTGAGGTCAAACGGCGCAGCTTCATAAAGACTTTGTTGTATTTGTGCATATTTCTTTAGCTTAAACCTACAGTTAGCCGTTGATATTTTTAACCCACAGTGATGTTTGATTGCACATCTACTGTTATAGGAAGTTGGGGTTTCTCTGTGAAGGCATAGTCCCTGCAGGGTGACACCATAGGCAGGTCCTCTGCAAACACTCTTAAGTCATTTAATCTTGTATTGACTCTTCCTCCTATCAGTCCCGTCTTTTCTTAAGCAAATGGGGAAATACTACGCCAACTGCATGAGGTCATTTCACTTGTTCTAATGCAAACACCCTTTCCCTTTTTTTTCAGTCAAGAGACGTTATCTTGGTAGCGCTGCAGTAAAGTTTTCATGTGGTTGCTTGTGTTTGGACATCTAATGTTTAGGAACATGGGCATTTTAGACCAAATAAAAAAAAAGGTTCTGTATCAAATAGGGATGCTGTGATACTAGAAATGTAGTAGTCGTGCCTGTACCTGTGAATTCAACCAATTTTCCATACCCAGTTCAATACCACAGTAAGAAACGAAGACACAACAATATATTCCCTGTACTTTAAGATACCACCTCCTCCCTTATTACAGTTTGCAGGCTAATATTCGCCAAATTATTATTAATCCCGGATGTTCCGCGTCAAATTTATCATTATGACGTTATCATTTACCTTCGCCTAATACAAATTTTTACTGAACATTGCTTGAACGCATCATAATGTACCTCGATGCAACCTCCCTATGTTAGCTATTAGCTAAGTCCGAGCAGGACTGTGCCAGCTGCTAACGGTAACTAGCTCTCTTCAGCATTGTTGTTCACAAAATAGCATTATCAGCAATATTTTCTATCGTCCGTGGGACGATGGGACACCTCGAGCCCTGATCCCCAGTACGTACGGTACAGTCACATTTTCCAATTTTTGGCATCAACTTGGTACCGCAGTATCGCTTCTTGTGACAGCCCTATCGAGTATTGAAACTTTTATGTTTCTCATAGTAGGGCTTCCAAAAATTGTCTTGATATCGGGACCCAAACTTAGATATCGTATTGGCGTATCAACACAAAGGACAATAAAACCCTGTTGTGTGGAATAATCTTACAATGTGTGCTTCTCATCCTCCTGGTGCACACACAGTGCGCATGCACTGGCCTCTTGGGACAGGCCTCGGTGCATGTGTCAGAGACTTGAGCGGCTGTCTGCGTCTCTGTGTATGTAACAGTTAGCCTGCAGCAGGGGCCAGCCAGCCAGACGGATGTAAACGGCCTGATCTGTAATCCTGTGTGTGAGCGGTGTTAGTGTGTAGGTGGCGGCGGGGGTCATCTGTCAACTTCCCTTAGGCCAAACACGCACACCGGCTACTTGTTGACTCTCCCTCGAAAAACGCACGCGCAAGAAAAATGTACACATAGGCGCACAGGCGTTTACAGCCAGATATATGCACGCAGACGCACGCAGACAGCCACTCTCCGGCTCAGCCAATATTTACCCTGCAGTCTCCCGCCAGACAGCCAATCCAATCTCTCACTAAGCTCTTTGTTGTTTGTTTGGGTTCTGGTTTTTTTGCCTCTTGTTTGTGGAGGTGTTGTTCAGTTTGGAATTAGTTTTTATTTCGTTTTATTGTTAATGAATTTCAATAATTAGCCCTGGTTTAAAAGAAATAATGGAAAAAAGACTCTAAATACAAATTGAAAAAATCTTTTCTTTTTTTTTCCTTTTCTTGCGATCACTGCTCCTGTAATTAATTTCACGGGGAATTTCTACACTTGGTCAGTGTCTCTCACTGGAGCCTTATTTAGTCTGCCGCCTCTCCTGAGCTGGGGGGGGGGGGGGTTACAGCAGGGAACAGTGGTGCTCAACGTGTGCGGGGTTAAGAAAGAGCTCCTTGTTTTCTGTAAGTCAGCGGGTAGAGGCTGCTTTTGTACACCGTGGGGGTTGACCTGCAGACGCACTCTGCTGGCTCAGGTGACTTTAGCACATATTCTGGTAGAGAGCACACTGCAAACATATCCATGTCGTAAAGTTATCCGGAGAGAGTATTGGTTTTTCTCAATTACATCAAAACAGCAGACTACTACAACTCAGGGTGGGGAAATATTGCTCTTAACTTGCCATTTAGTCCAACGTTTGTGTTTTCTTTAACCCTTTGAAATCCAATACTCCCCTTGTCTTTCATCTTAAGCTTAAGGACATAATCCAACATGCTCTATTTTGCAATCTTTTTTTAAGCCATGTGAAGTCTCACAATAAGCAAAATAGGACTGCTAGTCAATGTATTTTTGATCATAGATTCTCAAATGTCAGCAAATATTCAATGGCTTCGAGCGTTTTCAAATGTCCGACCAACAGCCCAAACCCCAAAGATAATCAATTGACTATTAGACAACAACATCAACAAACAAAAAACGTAAATATTCACATTGAAGAAGACGAGACCAGTGACATTTTACAACAATTACTGAACGGTTCTCTATACGACATTCAGAGCATTTAACCTCCGGTTCTGCCGATGTGGAAGTGTCTTAAAACCTGCATTCTCTCTACTGTCCAGCAGGGGGCGACTCCTCTGGTTGTATAGAAGTCTATGAGAAAATGACTCTACTTCTCTCTTGATTTATTCCCTCAGTAAACATGAGTTTATGGTCTCAATCTCTAGTTTCAAGTCTTCTTCAATACAGCATGATGTTCATTTAGTAAATTATGATCCATTTAGAGTAAAATAGACCATAAAGCAGAGTATGCTTTAGGGCGGGGCTACTGTGATTTACAGGTCGCTGCCGCTACCAGAGCCGTATAGGGCGTCTCTACGTCACTCCTCCACATTCCAAATATGGTAACTTCTGTTCATTGGTTGAGGAAAAAATGACATGGTGACAGCTGTAATCCAAGATGGTGACTTAACGTTTTTAAACGACACTCCCCAAAATACAGTCTATGGCTAGCTCAATCAAGGAAAGCCGTGTGTAGATGTTTTTGATTTTTAAATTTAACACCTTTTAATAAATGATCAAATTGTTTGCTACCTAATTTTCTGTTGATTTGCTGGATGACAAATCAATACCTTCTTGAAGCTCCCTATTGAAACGTTTGACCCTGATGTTGCACGTTTTAACGGCTGCACCATTCCATCAATTTGAAACATTCTGGATGTCTTGTACATTTTTTAATACACATTTTCCTCCAAAATTCAGACTCACATATTTAGTACTTTTTGTGAACTTCGTAATCTCCACTATTAAAACAAAGTTCTGTTGGTTTTGGCTCAATAACATGTTTCAACCACTGGTGGGTCAATGAGGTAGAAGAAGTTACTTTTCATTGGGAAATAAAATGCCAGTAAAGTTTCATTTATTATGCATGTGTTCGTTAATTAATTCACTTTTAAATCAAATTCTGTCGTGATTGGGGTTGAGTCATTTCCCCTAATTGTTAAGAAGAAGGTCAAAAAGCTTCAAATTCCTTTTAATGACTGACTTTATCCTTCAATTATTTAATGAGGATGAAATCTTCAGACAGGTTTCAAGATACCTTCAGGAGTTGTGGACCACAGCGATGTTTATTTTTTGCAAGGCGGATCCCAGCGTTGTGTGTGTGCAGCGGTCATGGCGTTGTGTTGTGTTCCCATTCATCACGTTTGTTTACTCACAGAGCGCTTTCTGTATGAGCAACACTGAATGTAAACATTTGTTTGTTTGCTTGAAAACAGCCCTGGGCACTTCTTTTTTTTTTTTTTAAATGAATATTTTTGTTGTCGTGGATGGAAGCTGTGTGGTTGATGTGTGACTTCCCGTGTTTGTTTGGGCTCCTGGTTTCTGTGGTACTGAGCCCTCACACCAGTGGTCCAGGATGTTCAGCTATATACATTATGTCATGTTAGCACAGCAGGGATAGGATTTGTCATGGCTTCTTCTTTGGTCATTTTTAATATTTGCCTTAAATCAGCTTGACCACCGTTCACATTCTCATCTTGTGGTCGTGTTTCTGGAGTCAAACTGACAACCTCTTGAAGCCACAAGCGCTGTGGGAAAACTTAGCCCACTCACTCCAGTCAATCCAGGTCAAGTTCAGGCGGCCACTTCCGAAGTCCAAAGCAACGAGAGGAAAAAAGGTCAATCCCCCCCAACTCGTCCCGGCAGCACCTTCGCTGCTCCAGCAGCATTCACGACCTCGTCACTGGCTGCCGGGGCTCCCTTTGTGTCTAGATTCTGCACCCCCAACCTCCACACACACACACACACACACACACACACACACACACACCCTCCCTCCCTCAGTTCCCAAAATGCCCGTGGGACCAGGGCAGATTTGTAGTCCTAGTGTGTTTGGAGACGGGCCATCCGTCAAGTGTGTGTGTGTGTGGATGATGGTGGGGGGTTGTTGGTAGTCTGCTGTCTCGGTCAACATCTATTTACACACAGTCTGACTGCTCGAGACTCTAAAGAGTCCCAGTGAATGAATCAGCCCCCGCTGTCTGCCGTGCGTCCCATGACTCCAGGTCCGGGGACATGCACGGGGACATATTACAGTCAATCAAGTCGCTGCGCTCCAGACAGTACACAAGCACACTTGTCTTTTTTTTTTTTTTACCATGTCGCAGATTTGTTTTCCCCAGCATTGAGACAAATCAAACCGCTTGGCATGTTTCTTACCCTTTGTGAGCCCGATTTTCTCTCTCTCTCTCCCTCTGTCCTCTGTCCTCTGTCCTCTCTCCTCTCTCCTCTCACTCCCACTCCCTCACATGAAACAAAGCAGCGATTATCACTTTGAAATTACAAATGCTGTTTTTTTGCATCGTATGAGACAAAACGGGAGAAAGAAAAAAGAAGAATCAAGCAGAAATGCTGTGCCGCCTGTTGTTTGTCATATTTTTGGGTAATCTGTTTGTTTATGCGTGCAGGAACACCCAGACTGTGGAATAATGACATGTCTCTTCAAGTGGTTTGCCGGATTTTCTTTGGATTTTGAAGAGGCTTACGTGAAGTTTCCAAAGGGAGGTGTGTGTGTGTGTGTGTGTGTGTGTGTGTGTGTGTGTAGGGGGGCATTTAAGAGCAGAAGTTTCAGTTTGCAAGAGTATAGTTGTATACTTATTGATGAGAGAGAAATGAGCTGAGAGCTGTGGACGTTGGTCTCATTTCTTACTATATTATTTAAGTTGTAATTGCATTGTTTAATCCATGCACTTGAAGGAAATGATGCAGAAAACCAGCAGTTTATTCATAGGGATGAATACATCACAAAGGGCTCCTATGTATCAACAGCAACTTTGACTTTTTTTGAAATGGGAATAGTTTACCTTGTTAGGGAAGTGAGTGTCAGTTTCTTTTTGGCAAAGCATCATGCATTAGGCATGTGCTGTTATTTAAGGGGACTCGGGGAGTACTACTGTGGAAAAAGGTGCATAAAAGCTAATGTGGCTCCAGAGGGAGCCGTGTGAAGCCTGATAAATTGGCTCCAGTGATCACTGAATCAGCAGCGGTTGGGCCGCAGACTACCAGCTTGTAAAATAAATTTTAAAAAAAATCAGATTGTGGAGTTGGAAAGAAGTGAGCTTACTAGACCTCCGCAAGCGCTGCTTGTGGACAAGGAGCTCGAGGCTACATTAGCCGCCACTAGCTTAGCACACCCAAATCTCCATTGTGGGTAGGACAAGAGGAGACGAATGTGTGGAATGGAAAATCATTATGTCTGGTTCTGCTGCATCAATAAAAACACAACAGCTCGGTAGAGGGTTTGACAGTGCTAAATCAGTGGAGTCCTCTTTTAAACATGTGGTGCGGATTGTTGAGCCCTTTCTGACCTGATGATCAACCTGAAGTGTGTCACAGCTGAAGGTAGAGGTGCGTAGTAATTCCCGGCACCAGGGAAGCCATATGGAAACATACCCGTCTGTCAATTTCCTGGCAAAGTGCGATTTGGAAAAGGGAATTCTGAATTCTTCGCGTGTACTTGGAGTCTTACTGTCTGCTTTTTAAAGCAACACGACTAAATGAGAGCTGCAACGATTAGTTGTCACTATTAAATTGATCAATAACTATTTTGATTATCGGTCAGATAGTTTGAGTATTCTTTCTAAAGGAAAGAAACTCTAAATTCTCTGAGTCCAGCTTCTAAAGTGTGAATATTTTTCTTGTTTTTTTACTCCTCTGTGACATTAAACAGAATATCTTTTGAGCTGCGGACAAAAGTAGACATTTGACGACGTCATCTCTATTTTCTGACACTTTGTAGACCAAACAACTAACCCGTTAATCGAGAAAATAATCGACAGGTTAATCGACAATGAAAATAATGGTTATTTGCAGGCTAAATCATAACTGTAAAGTAGGTACATGCAGGGTCTAAATTTGTAACCCGACTTTTGCCAAACGCGGCAAAAACGTAATTCGCTATTGGCGTGTTGTCGTAATAAGTCTGCTTCACTACAAACTCTCTTCACTATGAGTTGATTGTTATCTAACTAGTGGACACAGCTGTCTCTATGTCAGAAGCAGTCAGAATCAGTGTGATTTAAAGCTTTAACAGATAACAGTACAGTAAAGATATCATCAGGATTTCTTTCTTTAAAGCAACAGATCAGTTTAAAGTGAATTCCCCTTGTAATGGTCTTCTCTCACACGTCCATAAGTTGTGGTCTCCCGCTGCAAGAAGACACCGATCGTGTGTGAACGAGCTCCTCTCGTCACGACTAGTGGTTCTTGTTGCTCTTTTTTAAATTTGCCTGAATATAACTGAAGCGATTGACAACGATTGCGCGTTGCCTAGCACCACGTCGAAGCCTCTCACTGCAAATAAAGTAAAAATAAAACGCCTAAGTTTGACAGGAATATGAGCTACAAAAAGAATGAAAGCATTGTGGTGTGCCTCACGTTATTAATAATCCATAGTTTTAATTCTGGATATTGCAGAATGTTCTGGGTAGTTTGTATCAAAGAAGTGGTCGTTACTGCAGAACCCTCTGCTGCTTTGTGCCAAGATATTAATCCTATTTTCATGCATATTCCATGGTATATATATCTATAGATCCCCCCCAGCTGGGCCGCTGGCTGCTTCCTAACAAGGCCTTGCTCCGGGTTTGACCGCATCGCAGGAAATTACAAGGATTACACCAGAGGTAGAGCAGGAGATGGAGATAGCTTTTGTGTTTTAAATTTAAAAAAATACAACAGTGAAACAGCTCTGGGTCAATATATACTTGGATGAAATGTGGCTCCCCTTCAGTCCATATGTATTGGGACTAGGTAATAGATGGTGTGTTTTTGTTAGCATCGCACTGGTTCCCTTCTACAAAGAAACAATGTGATTTTTCCTTTGGATTTTTGATTATTGCAGAGCATATGCTCTGTGGCAAACACAAGTTCATGACACTTAAATGTTTTGTTCAGTGAGATGATCTTCACAAATGAACACCACTTTTAGGATTTTTCAAGCGTGAATGCAATCGGCAGAAGTGAAAAGCTAACGCTGGGCTATAAACAAATACTAGACCACTACTAAGCTAAAGGAGTAATAGACTGTGTATAAGAAGTGGACGTAGTCATCGTGAGGTCACCCTTTGGTTTGTGGACTGTCGTTTTGAAACCTAGAGTTCGCCATCTTAGTTTTATTTTTGGAACCAGTGAACAGAAGTGACCATATTTGGAATGTGGAGAAGCAACATAGAGATGGCTCTGGTAGTGACCTGTCAATCACAGAAAGCCCGCCCTAAAGCATACTCTGCTTTATGGTCTGTTTGACTCTAAATGGACCATCATTTACTAAATGAACATCATGCTGTACTGAAGAAGACTTGAAACTAGAGATTGAGACCATAAACTCATGTTTACAATGTTTACTGAGGTAATAAATCAAGAGAGAAGTAGAGTCATTTTCTCATAGACTTCTATACAATCAGAGGAGTTGCCCCCTGATGGTCAGTAGAGAGAATGCAGCTTTAAGACACTTCTGCATTGGCTTCACTCTTCAGAACCAGAGGTTGCCGCCTGGTGATGACATGTTGTAGTCTCACTCGTTAGCAACCGCCCTCTTAAAAATACTTTAAAGGAGAATTTTTAAAGAGATGTAAAAGCTTCAAAATTCACGAGACAAGTATTTGACATATTTTTACGTCGTAAAACAAAACGTTAAAATCACTTAAACTCGTGTTAATCACAGACTTCATTTCAGACATCTAACCAAAAACCCATTAAAAAAAACCCGACTTCCTGGTGAGGGAACCGGAAGTGCCAAAAATGCTGACTCACTTTTGGAGTTTAGGACTTATTCCTGCAGCACTCTATGGAACAACTCGATATTTTATTTTTTAACATTTTAACCCAGTTTAACCTCCCAGCCTGGAGACAAGTGGTAAAAGTGTGGGCGTCAGAAAGAGAAGGATCTGGTCGCCCAATCTCCTCCTCCTCCTCCTCCTTCTCCTCCCTCTACCTTCCCATCCAGACACCGCAAGTCAGACAGCGGTGTCTGATACCTACCACCCCCCACACTTCTCCCCCTCATCCTCCCCCTCCTCTCCCCTCAGCAGCCACCAGCTGACCCCAATCAGGCACAGGGCCTGCTGTATTGTCTGGGTGGGGAGGGGACACACACACACACCTACACACACACACACACACACATGCTCATAGACTCAGACAGGGGGTCAGAGGGAGATAGAGGCTGTCTAGTCTGGTCTAGCCTGCCTCTTTGACTCCCAACCCCCCAACCATAACACGGCATCTCTCCTCTCCCCTTCATCTCCTTTTCCTCTCCTCTTCTCCTTCCCTGCCTTCATTTAGACTCGGATTCAGATTGGAAGTCCCAGATGTATCTGACGCTTGTTATGCAAAGTGTGTTGGAGTGGCATTGTCTTGCTAACTGAGTTATTTAGCGTCATCATCTAAATGAGTTGGTGTTCTTGTCTGCCTGCTCAACATTGCGGACATATGGGACGCCGATTTCTTTTTGTCAAGGAAAGAGCATCTTCAAGCTTGATTTTTGTGAAGTTGTATACCAGGCGGCAACCTCTTCTGCAGAGTGAGGTTAATGCGGAAGTGTCTTAAAACTTGCATTCTCTCTGCTGACCAGCAGGGGGCGACTCCTCTGGTTGTATAGAAGTCTATGAGAAAATTACTCTACTTCTCTCTTGATTTATTACCTCAGTAAACATAAGTTTATGGTCTCAATCTCCAGTTTCAAGTCTTCTTCAATACAGCATGATGTTCATTTAGTGAATGATGGTCCATTTAGAGTCAAACAGACCATAAAGCAGAGTATGCTTTAGGGCGGGCTAACTGTGATTGACAGGTCGCTGCCGCTACCAGAGCTGTATATGGCGTCTCTACGTCACTCCTCCACATTCCACGTCCGTTTATTGGTTGCAAAAAAAACGTGGCGACGGCCGTAATCCAAGATGGCGACTGCGAAATTGCAGAAGTCGAGGCTTCAAAACGTCAGTCCACAAACCAATGGGTGACGTGACGATGACTAAATCCTCTTCTCATGTACAGTCCAACAGAGAGACTGCTGCATCAGAGCCAAAGTAGCTCATTTTAAATTGTATTGTTTTATCGGTAATCTTTATTCTATTGACGCTGTACATACAACTCACGCCATTATTCCACAAAATTTAAGTTTGCTCCTAATACAACTTTAAATGATGTGGAATACATAGTTTGTGTTCAGAGTCTGGTTGTCATGGAAATAATAGATGAACAGGATGAGAGAAAGCTGAAGAGACGAATGTATCATGTAGGCTAACTGAAAGCATTTGACTCATAGTTTAAGTGGCCATTTGTGTTGAAACTCACCACTTTTTCAAGTTCACACACTGACCACACATGCAGCCTTTCCTCACTGAACGAAGGAGATATTTTTAGTTTTGGATTAGACGCATGGAGAATGGAGAGGAGGACGAGGATGGCATCACTCTCTGCCTGTCTCCCGTCCCTGATCTTCACTGCCGGCTTTCTGCTTAAAGCCGCCGTGGCTAGCGTTGCTAACGACGACCGGGCCTCCGTGCTGCATGGAGATCCCACATGAATTATTAATATAGGTCACAGTCGCGGCATCCGGCTCGGCCCGGGCCCAGGTGCCGTCCCGACGCCATCGCAACACGTGGCCCCTTTCCCTCGCTCACCCCCGGTCCTTCCCCATCTGTCGGCCGGATTAGCCCGAGCGGATCACCCTTCACCGAGGTCTGCGCCAGGTGAGACCTTCTAGCGAAAAAGGGCCCCCTCGACAAGAAATCGTCCTGTGAGGGATGCCTTTTACCTGTGAATTCTAATTCCCCCAAAAAATTTGTCCGAGGCTCTGATGTCGTGAATAGTCCAAAAAAGTCTGTGTGTCTGCGATTGTAATGAGGATTCTTTCCATAAACACTTAGTCCCCCGCCAGCTATGCTGCACCCTGGGCCGCTCATTTACAGCAATTATATTTTCATGAGACAGGAATCTTAATGGGAAGAGTTTATGGTTCCTTAGAAAGAAACTGGCTTCCCATGATGAATTGTATCCTTATATATGTGTGTGAGTAAGTGGACGGGACCGGTCGGGAGTCCCATTTCAAGAGCCAAATTGCTTTGTGTGTGTGTGTGTGTGTGTGTGTGTGTGTGTGTGCGTGCGTGCGTTAAACAGAGACAGACATGCCCGCTCAGCTGTTTTTTGTCTGCAGAAGCACACACCGAGTCAGACTGCAGCATTGAATGGCTGAATATTATCTAAATCTGCTTTTTATCATATTGTCAAAACACCTCACTTAAAAACGTTTTTTCAAAGCTGTCCAATTAATCGGGCTAAAAATATAAACTCGCCACGATCTTGACCTGACTCTTGCGCTAAAGGTTAAGCCACCTCCATTGGAGCAGGACGCACCGGAGAGTTCACTAAAGAAAGAGTGTGTGTCGCTGAGTCGTAGATGCCTCCGGTTACGTTCGGCCTTCGCGTCGTCCCAAAAGCAGTTCCCCCTCGTCGAGTCGGATGCTTCTTTTCATTCCGCGATATTCGCCACGAGCTGAACTCCCCGAGTGGCGCTTTCTACAGAGAGATGGTGAAAAAAAGGAAGGAAGAAAGTGGCGTGGGAGGATGGGGAGGGGGTGGTGCGAGGAGGGGAAGAGGAGAAGAGATGGTGTTGTTCCACTGCTCTCCTTGTCAACTCTAGAAAGCGAACTTAGTAGAAAGACATCATGAGATGCATTGGAAAAGCGCTTCGTTTGATGTCATCTGCCCAAAGCTCAGCTGTATCAACCCATCCTCTCATCAGCAGCCAAACATGACAACACACCCACACACAAGATTTAAGAAAAGAAAGAAAAAGACGACAAAACCAATCCCAACATATGAAAAGGGTCAGTTCACCCAGAGTACAAAGAAAGTACCATAAATTAGGGCGGGGCAATAAATCGATATTATATCTATATCGTGATATGAGACTAGTTATCGTCTGACATTTTTATTTTTTTATTTACGGCATACCCTGTTTTTAAAGGCTGCATTACAGTCAAGTGATGACATTTTCTGAACCCGATTGTTCTAGCTGTTCTATTTACCCACTTAGTCATTATATCCACATTACAGATTGTTTATCAAAAATGTAATTGTGTAAATATGTCGAGAAAGCAATCGTTTATCGTAGCCAGAAGCTGTAAAAATGGACATAACCGTCAGATTGTGACGCTCCTTGAACACATCATGTGTGGCAAATGCCTCCGTCATTCCCTAGTTCCAGCTTCTGCGTTGTGAGGATTTGTTGCTATTCTCTGTCTCATGTAAGAATAAAGTGACTGTCAGGCAATTTGAACCATTGGTCTTTAGGGAATAGTGATGGGGCATGTTTCACCACATTCCGTCATTTTATAGACCATACGACTGATAACACAGAGGAGTCCCCACTCTGGAGATGGATATCTTAAAAACCAGAGCACATGATACCAAAAATATTCAGCCATCCAACGAAAGCAGAAGTTTTCACTTTCATAGTTTGTGCAATCATTCCTCGAGAATCTACTGTAGGCGACAATATACACAACAGGCCTCGTGTGACATACATGACCTTGTAACAATACACTGCGTATGTAATCAATGTTTTGTGTCTCCAGCAGTCTAGACACATGATGGAACATTTCTCTAGAGGCGACAATAACAACAGTATTTCCATTCATCCATAAACTGCTCAGTTTATTCAGCATGGATAACTCATCCGTTGCATTTCATGTCTCGTAGTGCAACATAGAGCAGACATTTGTGTGTGTGATTTAGAGCTGAAGCGATTAATCAATTGGTTAATGGGCAGAACATTTATCTGCATATCGAGTGGTCACTGTAGTCACGACAAACATCTCCTCAAATGTGAGGATTTGATGCTTTCGTCCGTTTCTTAAACTGAATATCTTTGGCCTTTGGACTGCTGGTTGGACAATACTGGACCCGAATCGGAGTAGTTTGATTCAAATTGGATTTCAGCTGTTCAATACATAGACGTGCAGAAAATCCATTGCCATGATTTTGACCCCGTTAAAATGCGGGCCCCCTCCAACAGTTTCATAATGAAACGGAAATATTTTTTACACTTCTCAACCTGGTGGGGTCCGGGCGGGCCGCTGACTGTCCCTCCGCCGGGCTCATGTCGTCCGGCTGAGGACCGGCTCAGAAGGGCCCGAGGGGAAGGTGATTGGGTTTGCCGTGATTCTGTTAGCTCTCACCACCTAATGCAGTGGTTCCCAAAGTGGGGGTCGCGACCCCTAGGGGGGGCGCGGTGGTACTACAGGGGGGTCGCGGCTTCATCACCAACCCACACACACAGACGCACACATACACCGGTAAAACAATATAAAATAACCGACGTGACATGCACTGTGTTCCAACCACGCCACCAGAGCGGCTCATGTCACAGACAGACTGTGGCAAAACCAGCGAGAGCGAGAGCGAGCGCGCGCCCGAGCGAGAGAGCGCGAACGAGCGAGGGAGAGAGAGAGTGAGGGAGCGCGAACGAGAGAGAGACACACAGCGACACAGAGCGAGAAAGATACGGAGCGACAGAGAAAGATAAAGATAAGAGAAGGAAGTATGTACAAAGATGGACAGATTTGTGACTGGTCTAAAGCGCAAAAATATTTTATACAGTTCATGCATTATAATGCAATTCATTAAAAACCAAGACAAATTTGGGGTCGGGTTGCGGGGGGGGGGGGGGTCGTCCAATGTTCCTATATCATCAAAGGGGGTCTTGACAGAAAAAGTTTGGGAACCACTGACCTAATGGAACAAGTCATATCTTCCCTGATATCTTGCGACAATAAAAAAAACATTGACTGTGCTTGTAAAACTATGTTGATATCGATCGATGATGAAAAAGGCGACCCATGGGTCAACCTAATTGCTGACCCCTGCACTAATAGGTAGCAAGAGAATGTGTTTTTTTTGTTCATTTGGACGAACCAACCCTTTACATGTTGACCGTACTGCTTTAATGGCGGTAAAGGGGAAGCAGTCAGTTGGAGGAATGGAGATACTGTACCACCGCAGCATCCGGGTTGGTCTGTTGCCCAGAGGACTTGATTTTTCTTTTTTCTTTTTTTTGTAAGACACGAGCTGCTCTCCACATTTAACTACCCTCCCCTCTGTTTGAACCCCTTCAATCGCTCCCCCCCCCTCCCCCCCCCTCCCCCCCCCCCCCCCCACACACACACACACACACACTCCCCTCCTCCTCCTCCCCCGCCGCCCCAGGTCTATTTATACCTCCGTTCTTCCCGGAGCAAGCTTAAAACATCCTGGTCATCTCCCAAACACCCCCTTTTTCTTCTTCTTCTTCTGCAGCTTCTTTTCCTTTTTTGTAGTTTCCTCTGTTTTGTCGGCAGCTGTTGCTCAGCACCGCACCGAGGTTCAGCCCGCGGTCACGGCCGAGTGTTCCAGCAAGGGGAAAAAAAGTTTTTTGATAGGACTTTTTTTTCTCCTGTATTTCCCTTTATCTTGCATTTTTCTCCCCATATATATATATATTATATGTATTTATATATGTATGTGTAACTTGCTCCCCCCCCCCCCCCCCTTGCACTGACGTTGCTCTCACTTCCCTTTATCACTGTCTCACTTTCACTGTCTTTCTTTCCTCTCTCTTCTGTCTCTGTCTCTCTTTCCTGTCTAATCCTGCCTCCAAGGCATTTTGGGGGGGGGTGGGGGGGTTGCTCTGTTGGCTCGGCACATTGAGAGCGCGTGTGGAAGACATGTTTACACCCCTTCATGTGAGAAATCTGAGGGAGTGGGAGAAGAGGAAAAAGTGGGAGAGAAGGTGGGAGAGAGAGAAGAGAGGAAGAAAAAAGGATAGATGGATTAAGGAGGAGATGGGTGAGCACAGAGTGAGGGAGAGTGAGAGGAGTGTGATGAAAAGAGTAGAAGAGTCAGACATAACAAGAGAGGAGGAGGAGGAGGAGGAGAAAGGCAGGCTAAAATAGAGAGAGAGAGAGAGAGGGGGAGAGAGGTGTCTCTCGGTGGGGAGACGGCGTGTTCGACAGTGAGTCATAGCAGAATAAAACGCCACGCAAGCATATGTTGCCGTTGAGGAGCCATCTTTTTTCCAAAATGGAAACCAGTTATGATTTGCGGAAGAGATTGAAAAAAAAGAAAAAGAAAGGAAGCTGAGCAGATTAAATTGAGTTACTTCAAACAGACGGGGTGTAATTACACAGCAGAGGAGGAGGCCGTTTGTCTTCTGAAGACACGGAGCACTCTGTTTCCTCATTATGTGTTTTTAGATGTTTAATCCACTTCAAGTTTGTTTTTTTCTGATTTAAATCAGAATTGGAGAGGTGTGAAAAGGGGCTGCAATTACTTTTGCTATTGTGTCCATTATCTATTCATATTTTTGCATATCGTTTTATTGAGTATTCAGTCTTTAAAATGTCAAAGAATAGTGAAAAGGTGTGTGGACTTGACTTTTTCAACTGAGGGAAATCTTAAAATAACTGTGAGGAACTTTTATCTGGTTATGACACAGTCTGTTTAATCCTGATGACCTCCATCAGTACATGAGACCATCAGAGAAAAGATTGGTTATTTCCATATAGTTATTCTGCTTGTCAACGGTGCTACCGGGTCGAATCCCACGCATAATTAGACGGAATCATTCAGGTTCTCCAGAAACTCCTTCAGCTCAGACTGCTGGGCCCGCTGGAGGGAAGGGAGGCACGGGAGAACCAGAACCAGGACTGCAAGGAGCAGACTCTCAGTCCCCTGCTGTAATAGAAATTTGAGGTTTTCTGAGTTTCTGAGTTCTGGCACTCGGGAACACGACCGCCACTTTTGTCCACAGGGGCCGCCAAAAATCATTCAATAACATATTAGCCAGAAGTCGGCTGCAGCTAACTATTGTTCTGATTATTATCATCATCATTATCCAGAATGAGCCCAGTATGTCTTTGTAAGCCCAACAGGCCCAGCAGCTCCAGTTTGGATGCGTCCCATCATGCCTCCCTGAGCTCCCTGTGTTCCCACCCACGGTCTCCCCCCCCGCTGTCTCTTGTTTGGCTGATCGCAAACGGCCACAGAGAGTTTTGCAGCACATACTCAGCATACGTTCTGTCTGAGAGGCGTCCGCTGCACCTCCCGACGTTTCAAATAAAAACCTACTACTAGAGTTGGACTGTAAATTCACCTCTCATGTGGGGGTGAGGTGTGTGGTGGTTGAGTGGGAGGCGCGGGGGGGGGGTTCTATTAAATGTGCCAGGAAGCATGCAGACAGACAGACAGACAGAGAAAAGCCCACTCGTTTCTTCTTCCTCCTCCTCCTCGTCCTCTCTCATCTTTTCTGTTTTGTTCTTCTTCTTTTTGTCCGCCGCTCTGCTGTTTTGTTGTTCCGTCTCAGAGATGAGGCACAAGACGCCTCGCTTTTGTTGTGTGTCTGCCTTTTAACATCTGTCTGCCTTCACCTCTGTCCCTCCCTCCCCTCGTCCGTCCTCCTCCCGCTCTAATCTTTGCATCCCGTCTCCTCTCTGTGTCCAATATCTCTTGTGTTTCTTCAACCTGAGCCGTATTCTCTTTATCCTTCTGTTTTTTTTAAAATCTGAGCCAAGCTGGCAGCTATGTGCTACTCCCGCCCCCCCCCTTTATGTTCAGCTAGACTTCGGCATGAATTTTTTTACCTTGAGCAGCCTGTGATGTTGACCTGCACAGAAATGAAATCTGCAGAATCATTTTCATAAGCCCCCACCTCCCCCCCCACACACACACACTGCTAAGTTAACAGCAACTCTATGTGTCGGCGTGCTGAGACGTTCTCCAAGTGTATCTCTTGTTTTCTATCTGTTCAGTTTGGGAGCTTGCGGTATTTTTCTAAAGTACTTTGTAAGTTGTTCAATTCCAACAATCATTTAAACATCATATTACATCCAATTATTTTTTTGGTGGTGTTCTGTTCTTCTTATTGTCAAGAAATTCCGTGATTCTTGTTAGTGGCGTCGATTTATTGTTAGTTTGATCTTTCATGGTAAGTTGACAATAAGGGCAACATCAGCAGAGTTATCCTCTGAGGGCATTTTCACACTTATAGTTTGTTTGCTCTGGTTCCGAACTGGGGCCTCCAGTTTGATTTTGTGTTCAAACAGCAGCGTTTACAAGCGAATCCAATTTGTGCTGCATGAGGAAAGTGCTCTCCGATTGGTCAGAATCTTTAATGTGGGAAAACTCCCCAGAAGTTAACAAAGATAAAGAAGAGCAGACTCCCGCTCTGTTCCAGTAATAGTATTAAACGCGCTGCTTTCCAATTTCACAACGGAGGGACAAACACGTTCGGGTTAATCTCGGCCCTGGTCATCGTCGCTAATTACACCGTTTGCATTTATCACACAAGGGCAAGAGATACAGTTTGAATGAGCTGCGGCTGGAAAATAATGTTTTGATGCGCAGCCGGCTGCGGGAGCTGGTTTAATTCAGAAAAACAGGGCGCGTTGCTTCCTCCAGCTGGGTCGGATCGAGCTCGGTCCATGTTCTCGCCACAAACAAACTTGTTTGATTTCAGCAGGACCGAGGTCACCTCTTAGACCGGGTCTCGGTCTGGCCTCACTCGAGGTGCAATTTGCTCTGTTCACACCTCTCCAAACAAAGTTCCCCAGGGTTCGATTCAACCAAACTAAAGGATTATTTTGCCTATTATGGGTTAACGTGATCTGTAGATGAGTTTAACTCGATATCAATATCAGCTGCATCCATGTGCCTGCCTGTTGGTGCGTATTCGCCCTTGGGTTGTATGTGCGCATCCTCCCACTAATGCTGTCACAACAGCCCACTGCCATGTGTCCGCCTCACATGATGATGATGCGTACGTTAGCGACGAGCCCCGTCGTTTTTCCAGTCACTGTCAAAACTCTGCTCCCAGGTTAAAGCCCATCACTGCACACCCCTCGTAACCTGCTCCGGGTTATTATGGTCTGTTGCAGAGTGCTGTCTGGTCCCCACGACCCCCATTTACTCCCGGCAGAGCCCTTAGCTGTCATCACGGTGTTTCCATCATCATTTATTGCCTTCCGCTCGTTGCTTCTAGAGGTACTCGTAGGGCTTTGGGTTCAGGTTGTTGTCGTTTTATGTTCAGACTGATCGCCTCTCGTTCATCTGCTGCCAGCGTGTGTAGAAACAGTGGAACAGACTGACCGAAGTCCTTTAAAATGCATAGTTGATCATCAACAAGCAACTAGATGATCAGATAACTTATTATTAAGGATGGCACATTTACCTTAAGTAGAATAACACACACAGCCATACAGGCAACCCTGCTGGAGCTTTGAGCAACATGCTATAGCAGGCTGAGCTCATACAGAATGTACCATAACCCCCCCACACTCATTTACACTGACCCTGGTTGACCCCGGTCAACACCACACACGATACGCACACACACACACACACACACATACACACACTTTAACCCTTACATCACTGACCCTCCAGTCTGGTTCAATCACTCAGAGAGAGTGTATTCAGTCTGGACAGGAGGGGGGGTAGGGGGTAGGGTGGTTGTCTAGACGCTATCCTGTCTGTCTGGCTCTGATAATGTGTACACACACACACGCACACCTGAGAGACTGCAGGCCAGCTCTGACTGCAGAGTGTGTGTGTGTGTGTGTGTGTGTGTGTGTGTGTGTGTGTGTGTGTGTGTGTGTGTGTGTGTGTGTGTGTGTGTGTGTGTGTGTGTGTGTGTGTGTGTGTGTGTGTGTGTGTGTGTGTGTGTGTGTGTGTGTGTGTGTGTGTGTGTGTGTGTGTGATGAACCAGCTGACCCGTCCGCCATCTCAACGACCGGATGAATCCTTTACACACTGCCCCCCCCTCTCCCTGCTTCACCGCTGTTCATGAATATTACATCATTGGAATATTGATAATATCAGACTACATTGTAATATTTATGATGTGTTATCACAGAGCGCGGCGTTATACGTTTCTTTTGTTCATGTTATATTCATGTGGGTGGAGACGATACGGCCTCTTTTTTTTTTTTTTCAAGAGCCAAAGTGGGGATTTATCTGCCAGCAAGGGTCTCATCATTACGGCCTACCTCGGCAGTAATCAACCTGAATCTACGATGAGGGAAAATGTTGGGGGGGGGGGAGCATTTAGCTGTAATTGCAGATGCATGTCGAGTCAGAGTGAGAAGGTGAAATAAACGTGGTAGACAGGACGAAGTGTCAGACGCGATGAAGAGAAAGCGTGACTACGACCGAACCCCAGCTGGTGCTTTTAGTGCATCGTCTCTACATTCGAGTCGCAGTGCTGTCAACACTTACCACAGTTTTTTTTAAAGGGCCAGTGTGTAGAATTTATGGGGATCGATTAGCAGAAATAGAATATGATATTCATAACTATGTTGTCATTATTGTATAATCACCTAAAAATTAAGGATGGTTTTGTTTTCGTTGGCTTAGAACGAGCCCTTCATATCCACTTTGGGTCCTGGGTCTCTTCACGTATGCCGTGTTTCACCTCCATGTTTCTACAGTAGCCCAGAACGGACAAACCAAACACTGGCTCTAGAGAAGGCCTTTCAGGTTTTTTACGTTACCTGAAGGCCACCGTAGTTTGTGAAACTGCTGTAACGTGAGCCGCAGAGTAAATAAATGTAATCCTTTGCACTCTCTGGGAAGAATCAGGGAATATCAGGCAATTCTACACATGACCTCTCTTCCTGTGGTGATTCAAATATCTGGTTTCATAAATCCTGATGAATTAGTTATGTAAAAATCACGAGTAAGCTCATTGCTGAATTCTGGGAATGTGATGACAACGCATTCATTCACGCCATCTGCATCACCAAAACAAAACAAAAAACGTACCTTGTCATATACCATATATTTATCCTTCCAAACTCTACCATTAAAAATGTTTGTGTGCAGTTTTTGCAGCTGTTTTTTTCAACTTCTGAAATGAAAACTATGCGAGGAAAGCGCGGCGGAATGTCTCCCGTCCCGATTCAAGAGCTAGAAATAGCCATCGTGTACGAGTCCTGCTTTTTGAGTCCCATTTAGTCTCTGTGGGGAAGCAGAGACGGGCTGCCTCATTCACCCCTGTGCTGTGTGAGCGAGAGAGGAGGAGGATGGATGGAAAAATGGAGAGAGAGAGAGAGAGAGAGAGAGAGACAGAGCTGTAATTGTTTGTTCTCTTGTTGCCCATGAGTCCCCCATAGCATGTCTGGCACCTTTCTCTCTCTTGTCTCTATCTCCCTCCTCACTGTCTCCATGTCTCTCCTGACCCCGAGATACCTGTCTAATGGGCTGAGTATCCTACACACACACACACACACACACACACACACACACACACACACTTTTGCGGGTTAAGCAGCACTAAACTAGTTCATTTATTTCCATGGAGAGACTGAATGACTGTAGTAGAGGAGGGGAGGCTGTAACTAGGCTGATATCTACTACATGCTGTGTCTCTCTCACACACACGCACGCGCGCGCGCTGTGGTTGAGAGAGACTGTTGCTGCCAGGCTGATACCGGCCGTCTAGACGTTACAGTGCACGTCTCCCGGGGGAGGTAGAGGGTAGGTGTGTGTGTGTGCCTCATTTTCTCTCTCCCCTCCATCTCTCCTAACTCTTTCCATCCCCTCATTACCGAACACACTCTCTGCTTCCCTTGAAGTGTGCCAGTCTTTTATTTTAAGCGTGTGCTTCCTCTCCCTCCTCATTTCCTACCATCTCACTATCTAGCTGCGCTGCTGTGCGTGCGTTTTTTTTGTGTGCGCGCCAGCCAGGTCGCTGCAGTGGCGCCCTCGGGCAGCTACCGGGCCTTGTTGATCACCGCACCATGCCCAAGGGTTACCATAGCAACGACGGTGGCAGCAGACAGGTGTGTGTGTGTGGGCCCAGTGTGGTGGGCAGCAGGCTGTGAACTCAGCAGGCCTCTAGCTGGTAGGACGAGCGAGTCGGAACGAAGAAAGCTTCCTTTATTTTTTTTACTCTCTCCGTCTCTCTCTCTCTCTCTTTTTTTATACTTCTATTATCATACAGGTTTACAGATACACAGGTAAGAAGTAAACCCACGGATTGAGTGCCCGGGACTTTTGCAGCACTTCCTCTATCAGTTTATGGAGGAAGTGCTACATTTCACAGTAAAGTGCAGTTTTGATTGCCAGGTGCGGGAATGGTGATTTCTCATTTTGTTTTCATGACTGAGGGCAGCAGGAAACAGGAAATGACTGCAGAGGATTCATTTGGAGGGTTTGTTGAGCTCAGCTTGGCTAGGTAAAATAAATAAAATTCCCAAAAAATATATAGTCTACATTTAGTTTTCAGGGGGAACAAATCCCCAATCATTCCGCCGTCATCTCAGTCCGTCTCCTGTCCACCTCCCAGAGCTGAGCCCAGTTCAGGCTGCGTTTTCACCGACGGGGCGTCCGATTCAGCAGTTCCACAAACCGCTGCTTCGTGCCACTCGGCTGCAAGATAGGGATTCATAAGAGCCGGACCTCGTTCTCCCTTCTAGTCTGAGAGAGAGAGAGAGAGAGAGAGAGAGAGAGAGAGAGAGAGAGAGAGAGAGAGAGAGAGAGAGAAAAGGCATTTCCTCTGCTGGTGGGAGTAGCTCTCCCCCTCTGAATTAGCAAGCAGCTAGCGAGCCGTTCCCCCTTGCACGCTCAGGCTCCGCTGTCAGCACACATCCACTTCCAAACTGTGGAGTACATTCTCGTGGCTGCTCCTTTGTGCAAACTAAAACCAGCCAGGCCCTGGTTTTTTTTCTCACGGAAGCGTCCAAGGTCATCCGAGCTCAGACGTTAAGTTTATCGAGCGATAACAATGTCGGAGGCCCGGGCTGAGTGTAAGCAGTCTCTATAGATAGTCATTAGCCTTAATTTTATTTCAGGGCCAAACAGGGTAAGCCTCTGCGCCCTCATTAGTCACAGAAGTGAGTTTCTCTCCAGCATTCACGTTAGCAGAGTTAGATATCTCAAAACCTGAAGAATTGTAACCAAAACCACCCGAATGACTAGAAAGCTACTGTTATCATTACACCAAAGTAATTAATGTCACAAAATGATAATTTCTCATATGTGTCCTCAGACTGTGTTGTGCTCTGTTAGGGGCTGCTGTGTCTGACAGCTTCTTTTCACTAGCGGGTCCTCTGAACTGTGTCACCTTCCATGGCCTCTCTCTCACACACACACACACACACACAAAGTTCAAAGGGCCGTCATTGGGTCACCGTCTGTGTGTGTGTGTGTGCGCACACTCCATTCTGTTTACTCGCTCTTTTAGTGTTTGGTTTTTGGCTGTCTGGGTCTGGTAAGGCTGGTGTCATAACTCAATATGTTTCACTACTGACAAAATAAACATATTTATGCTCCTCAAGGTAAGGTATCAAAAACAGTTACATTTTGGGTAGGAAGCTATACCCAGCTTGAGTCCCAACAAAAACAATAATAATTATTTTATTATTATTATAAAAAAGGCACGAGTACTTTAACACAGAACGCAAATGCTACATGACAAAAAAGAGACGTCATTTAGATTTTTCTGAGCTT
Organism: Anarhichas minor; assembly: GCF_050575085.1. Classification (NCBI taxonomy): domain Eukaryota; kingdom Metazoa; phylum Chordata; class Actinopteri; order Perciformes; family Anarhichadidae; genus Anarhichas; species Anarhichas minor. The sequence continues at coordinate 3,956,396 of NW_027466468.1, read as the reverse complement.
CTGCAGCGCGAATAAAGGTATCAACCAATCACGTTGTGCGTAACGGACGTCTTCAAAATGTACACTATAGTGTAGTAATAACAACAACACGGAGGCACCGGAGTCTGAACCAAGACGACACACTTTATTACTTCTTTCAAACTTGACAAAGGCAGCGCAGACCAGACCCACTCCTTCCGTTCACACCTTTCACAATAAAAGCCCAAAACATATAGACATTTACACTGCGTAGCTGTTTACCAGAGGGAACTCAAATTCCCTCGCAGCATTTCGCTTAAAAGGAAACTCAATAAAATAGCTTTCAGTAGCTTGGGCTATACAACAATTGACCTCAGGTAGTTGATCCTCTGCCTGCATGAATCTATGTAAACCTATTTATTGAACAAGTGCTGCAGCTGTTGCAAAGTCTGACAACCTGAAAGGATATTTGATCCTTCAGTAAGCTGTTTCCTAGTTGTAACCAATGTCTCTACAGATGTTTGAAAGAATAGCACTACGGTCCGGTCTAAACGGCCTCTCTCTCTCTTCACCACAGAATAAAAATAAAAAAAGATTCCGCCTACCGACGGAATAAGGGCGCTGCAGACGTCGGGCTGATATTGTTTTGACAAGTGGATTACTGTTGTAACAACATCAGACCGGTGCTGGTAATGCAGACTGCCAGCACACACACACTCGATCTCTGGCCTGTGTGACAGTCGACGCTGTACATTGTGTTCTGGAGCCTCTGAACCGGGTGCATACTAGAGTTCAGGCAGGATAGGCCTCTCCTCTCTCCTTCCCACACATCCTTCCTCCCTTCTCAGCTCCTCCTCTGGCTTCCTTCCTCCCCCGATGTTCTGAGGATCCATTAGAAGCAGTCGCTTTTATTTTTATTTTGCTTGAGCGGTAAAAAAAACATCCCCACCTGTACTTCAGAAGACCGCTTTGAGTCTGGTTTGTGTAGCTATTTATTTAATTTTTTTACAACAGCAGAAGGCTGATATTTATCCGATAGGCTTACAGAAGGGCCTGGTTTACTTTGGTGTTCCCAGAAGTCTGTTCTCTGAATGAAATCCTCCCTCAGTCCCCCTCCCTGTGGCTGAGTGCGGTGAGCACAAACAGGCCTGGGCTGGTAGCGGCTCAAGCTCCCGAATGAGACGATCAGTCCAGCAATGTAACATCTATCCAACGCATTTTCTCTTTTCATAGAGGCCAGTGGCCCCCTACGCAGGAAGACGGCCTAAAGGGCCACGTTACATAGAAAATAAGTAAAATGATGTTGGTTTTCTACGACTTTAACCAATTTCATGCTTTTTAGCCACACTAGCAGCATGGCTCTTTGGATGCCATGTAAGTCTATCTCTCTGTCTTTGGTTCAGACTGAAATATTTCAACAACTATTGCCATGGAAACTTGTACAGACATTTATGTTCCCAAGAGGATAATCCTCATGACTTTAGTCATCCCGTCTCTGCAACAGTTGGGTGGATTGCCGTGAAATTGTGTAGATTTGACATTCCCCTCAGCAATAATTGTAATAACTTTGATCCCTGGACATTTCATTAAGCGCCGTCATCAGTTCCACTTTGTTCAACTTTGAGTTATAACCAGGAGGCAACCTCTGGTTCTGTTGAGTGGAGCCAATGCAAAGGTGTCTTAAAACTTGCATTCTTTCTAATGGCCATCAGGGGGTGACTCCTCCAAACATTGTAAACAAGAGTTTATGGTCTCAATCTCTAGTTTCAAGTCTTCTTCAATACAGCATGATGTTCATTTAGTAAATGATGGTCGATTTAGAGTCAAACAGACCATAAAGAGGAGTATGCTTTAGGGCGGGCTACCTGTGATTGACTGACAGGTTGCTGCCACTACCAGAGTGGTATATGCCGTCTCTACGTCACTCCTCCGCATTCCAAATATGGTCATTTCAGTTTCTAAAAAATATCAACATGGCGACGGCCGTAATCCAAGATGGCGACGGCAAAAGCACCAAACTGGAGGCATTAAAACAGCAGTCAACAAACCAATGGGTGAGGTCACGATGACTAAGTCCTCTTCTTATGTACAGCCTATGGTTATAACCAAATACCTTCAAAATTAAAGACATTGCCATCAGCCTTTGCTGTACTTAGTTTGTTATGCAAATTAACAAATGTTAGCATGCTAACACGTTAAACTAAGAGGGTGAAAATGCTCAACATTGTACCTGCTAAACATCGTTAGCACGTTAGCATTGTCACTGTGGGCATGTTCAAGTGCTGATGTTAGAATTTAGCTTAAAGTTCAACTGTCCCGAAGTCGAGCCTTACAGAGCCGCTAACAGGACTGTTAGGACTGATACGATTTAACTCTGATACACCTCTTCCCGAAAATCGGAGGGGAAGTCCATGTTCAGTCCATGTTCAGCCAAGATTATCTGGTAACATCAATGGTTTACAGATCTGGTCTTTAAACTCCCAAACCGTTCGCAGTCTGTCCCGATAATTTCAAACATCTTATATGATATTTTGGGGATAAATCCTGATAACGTCAGTACTTTCTTAGCAAATAAGAGAGACGAGCCGGAGCAGCTGGCTGTTTTTACGAGCAGCGATAAACATTGTAGCCCTTGAGGGCGTACCACTGTTGATGGATTAAAATCTCACCTCCAGGCTCGTAGCGTCGCTTCCGTCTCCATCTTGTTTAAATCTGCTTCCCCATGAGATCATGTGAGAGACGTCACATGAGGTTGCGCGTTGCTCCCTCTGGCACGATAGTAATAATATCCTGTATTGTGTGACGTGCCATTATTCTCCTGAATCTTGTAATCTGTGCATGTTTGCGATTACAGAGAAGAACTTTGGTGAAGTTTCTCAACCAGATTTCAAAATCGGTCAGGATTTTAAAACTCCTGTGGTCTGATTCTTATGAAATACTTGAGTTTTACCTTGATAGGACTCTTAAGAAGGGGTCATGAGAAGGTATTGCTTGGCTTTAAAAGGTTCCCTAGACATATAGATTTGGAACCAGTGATATAGGGGATCACCTGACCTGAAGAAACCAGGCGTAAAGGGTCATGTTAGTTATTCAGAGCTCTGGGTCCTGGAATGCAACTTTATTTTAACTCCTCCCTTTGAGACATGTTAGGCGAATTTGGCAGTTTTTTGTCCTCTTGTGTGGTTGATGACATTGCCAGAGGTGCCGCTTTTTCTTCACTTTCAGCCCTTTGTTCCCTCAGTCCTGCATGTTTCACATTAGGTGACTCCTATTGTGACGAACCGCTTTAAATAAATAAAAAACTCTGTTTCAAATGTCTTGTGGGAGACACGTTTTGTTTTGTTGCTTCATTAATGAGGCGGGTTCCAGTCATTTGTTGTGTTCTTTAACACAACACCACCTCACTCATCGTCTCATCATCTCGCAAAAGAAAAAGTTGTCGAGCTTGTCAGCCGTTGCTGTTTGGCACCGAGCACCTCGTTCCTCCGCTCTTTGGTGGTTAATGACTGTTGGTTTTACTGGCTTGGGTTTCGTTCTTCACAGCCCCCCCCCCCCCCCCCCTTCCATGTGGTTTGTACTAGTTGGCCGTCTTCCTCTCAGTCTTACCCCACCCCTCCCCTGTGGCGGCTGTGGTGTGGGGAGAGGCAGGCTTGGGTGGGTTTACGTTTCAGCTCGGGCTCGACACTAACCCACCGTAATGCTGATGAATAAGCCGAGGAGGATTACAGAGGCTGGGAACACTGGGATAGGTTGGGTTTACTGGACTGGGCTGGTCCCTGCTTTGATTTTTTGTGTGTGTGTGCGCGTTTCTTGTACCTTTCCTTTTTTCGGTTTTGTTAAAAATACATGTTATCTTTTGTTTCAAATTCCTTTTTTTTGGGTGTTTTTTTTTTAACATATAATTTTCTTGTCTGTACCTGATCCTGTCCCTGTTGTTTGTGGAGGAGCTGTTCGCGGGAATCGAGGCATCGTAGCTCAAATTGCTGAGTGTACATTGTGTCACTGTTCTCACAGAGCTTGCTTGAACACACACACACACACACACACATCAAATGAGTGTCCAAGCAGTGAGTAAGAGGTAAGACTGGGTGCCAAGACCAGACAAGGTCAAGACTTCTGCTCAGAATGAACCTGACGACTCCATGACAAAAGGGTCTCAGACTGCAGGGAGAGAGGGAGAGGGGGAGAAAGAGAGGAGGGACGGATGGACAGAGGGAGAGAGAAAGTGAAAGTGGGAGACAATGGTGAAATAGAAGAAATGCAGAGGGAGAATGATGGTGGGCGAGGGAGGAATGCAAGAAAGGAAAGATTGATGAAGGCGGGAAGAGTTGGGAGAGTACATAAGAGACTTGTGGGACAGAAAGAGGGATGGAGGAGGGTTTGGGTTAGAGGAAAAGATGGAGAGAGAGATGGAGGGGGCAAGTGGAGATGTATGAAGGGTTCAAAGAGGAGGAAACAATGAACAAGAGACAAGAGGCAGACGTGACTACCAGCGGTGCCCTGATCTGGGAAGGTGTGTGTGTGTGTGTGTGTGTGTGTGTGTGTGTGTGTGTGTGTGTGTGTGTGTGTGTGTGTGTGTGTGTGTGTGTGTGTGTGTGTGTGTGTGTGTGTGTGTGTGTGTGTGTGTGTGTGTGTGGACAGAAACACGGCAGTTATTCAGTATCTCCACAAAGAGACCACTGTACGCTGGGACAGACTCCAGAGTCTCAACACTCATCTTTCTTTCTGTGATTTGAAGCTTCTTCTCTGTAGAACTCCTTAGCAACATGGAGTTTGACCTGTGCCGCCCTCTGCTGGTGGACACGCGGTCTGACACAATAATGCCCAGTCAGTGGAATCTCTGGTTCCTTTAAAAAGAAAAAAAGTCTTAGAACATCAGTCTTTATATGACAAATCTGTGCTTAGGGAGGCACAGAGGACTCTGAACAATGAATCCATTTATTTTATCCTCCATCACTATTAGATAGCAACAAGTAGTAGTATTACATTATATGGTTTTATTGTGGACTGATATATTGTGACTCTTAAGTATTTATTTCTGGTTTGATTACACCAGGTTTTATGATTTGAAACTGTTGTCTTTCATCACCTTTTATTATTTGAAGGTGTCTGTCTCACTCTCAACATGTGAATTAGATGCATGAGTGTACATATGATGTATATTCTGTGTGTGTGAGCACTGTGACAAATGGAAAGTGTGTTGTGTGATGAAGGTCAATGAAGAATATCTTATCTATCGTTTCTTAAAATGTCTTAGTTAAATTAGTGAAAACATATCGTCTCCCAGTTGAGAAAACGACCTCACCAAAAAGGGTCCATTTAGTAGCTGTTCTGGAGCTTTCAATCGTTTCACCAGATTTTCATTAGCTGCTGGAGTTCTCCCTGTTTGTGCTTTTTTAATGAGGACTTTATTGCAGCAGACACACTTGGATATTTATATCTACTGCCTTAACAGTTAACAGCTTTTTGACGAAAAAGAAATCCCACCATGAGGTCCATTGAGTAGCTCTTCTGGAGCTTTTTGATCCAATCATTGGACCTCCCTCAGCTCAGACGAGTTGTGGATTTGTCGATGTTTTTTTTTTTTTCAGATTAAGACAGAAAAGAAAGTGTTTTTTATACAGCACTTTACCACAATCCCAACAATTGAAGTCCTTGTTTTTGTTTCAATCTCTAATAGTGCAGGTGTATTAGCTGCTCAAAACAGCTTCACAATGTTCTTTTGAAATGCACGCGCCCACATCTCTTCTTCTAAATGTCCGATGCTAACCCCGCCTCCCTTTTTTTGTGTGTTTGTGCAGCTGAACTGGAGTTTGTTCAGATCGTCATCATCATCGTGGTGATGACAGTGATGGTGGTGGTGATCATCTGCCTGCTCAACCACTACAAGCTCTCCACCTGGTCCTTCATAACGCGGCAGAGCCAGGCCCGCAGGCACGACCATGCCCTGCAGCAGGTCAGTAACGTCTTCTGTGCGTTGGGGAGGGAATGACAGACTCCAAAATAAAATGTATATATATTATACTGTTTGTTTTGGGTTGTATTTCATTGTTCTGGCGCTGCTCCCTCCCCCCCCCCCCCCCCCCCCCCCTTGCCGGTAACATTTCGCTCTAAAACTGACAGTGAGTGAACAACTGCCCACTCGTCCACTCTCACTGTGACAGTGCACTTCTTTATTTTCCCCGACGCAGGACAAACACAGCGCACCAGTTTGTTCCCAATAAAGCCGCGCTGAGCTAAATGAATCCTCTTCATCCCCCCCGTCGCAGTCTCTGTCCCAGTTTCACTGCGGCAACGGCCCCCGCTTCAGTCTGTTCAGGTGAACTCGCTGAATTGGTTTCTTCAGAGCCAGACTCTGTCGGGCCTTGATGTTTAATTCACTACAGTGCCGTCTAGACAGCGGCGGCTCTGCCCCCCCCCCCCCCCCCCCCCGAATATGATCCGTGCATTGACACACAGCTCCAAGACCGTTATCTGACAAACACAATGAAAGCTTTATCTCCCTTTACACATTATTTATATCCCGTCTTAATCCCTGCTCCGAAGAAAACAAAGATTATGCAAACAGAACACATAGCAACAACAAAAAATCCCCAAATGCAACATCAGAAAGCAACAGAGGCCTGTAGCAATTTGGCCCCTTGACAGACACTGAGCTACCAGGACTCATACATGTTGGTCCCCCTTTTCATGTTCCTTTTTTTCTTTTTCCTCACTAAATGTTGCCGGCTGTGCCCCCTTTTAGAAAAGATCCTGAAGTCAAATGCAGACGAAGGGAAACAGCAATTATTTGATAGCCTCGTGTATTCGCTGTCGCTTTCATCCTCCTTTTCTTTTCTTTTTTTTAAAGAAGGGAGCCGTCTGCCGCCTTTTGTTGTCCCAGCTCCCAAACGGGGCCGAGATTTTGTGTTTGAAGCCATCGGGCTTTTCTCAGCATTTGTGTTTTATCTTTTGTGTCCTCCTCAAGTTGTTACTCTTAAAATTCTTCTTTTTTTTTTTAAAGAAGAAAGTTTGTAGAGTCAGCTTAATGGTGTCACATCAAAAAAACGTCCCAGACATAAATAACAAAGAAAGCAGTAATGACTGTTGATTTCTAAAGCTCCATCTGTGAAAGGAATCTAACACGTTGTCAAATGCTGATAATGTCTCATATTTGTGAGAAACATGAATATGTGGGAAGCAGTTGCTGATAAAGCGTCAGCCTTAAAGACAGATCTTAAAGCCACCTGGGGACTTTTCAAAGCCTCATTCTTTCTTGTTTCTGTCTCGTCTGTCTCGATGTGTAGGACGGGTGTCTGTGGCCTTCAGACAGCAGCTCTCGACAAGGTGCCTCGGAGGTAAGACCACCACCACCCTGACCCCGTTTAACCCAAGCCAGCCGAGCCGTGTTCACTGTGGGGACGCAGCGGACGATAGCTACACTTATACAATATTTCTAGATAATGTGAGATATTTACAGCACCGTGACAGCAGCTGTATGTAGAACTGTGTCCTCTCTACTCTACCGGGTTACGAGCAGGCGGCAAACTCCGGTTCTGCAGACTGAAGCCGATGCGGCAGTGTCTTAAAACCTGCATTCTCTCTACTGACCAACAGGGGGCGACTCCTCTGGTTGCACAAAGAGGTCTGGTTGTATAGAAGTCTATGAGAAAATGACTCTACTTCTCTCTTTATTTATTCCCTCGGTAAAGAAATCCCCAAACTCAAGGCCTCAAAACATCTCTCCACAAACCAATGGGTAACGTCATGATGACTACATCCACTTCTTATACAGTCCATGGTTACGAGCATGAAGAAGTATCATCATGTGTTGGGCAGGGCTGGAGTAGAAGATCTAAAATTACTCTCCTGATAAATTGACACATTGACTGCATCTCAATTTATTGAATACATATTTAATACATAAACACGTGCCGTAGCTTACTTTTATATGTTGGAGACTGGAATTATTACAGTATGCCCAACTAAATATAGGACTTGTGGATTGGTCTTAGAGCCTCGCTGGTCCACTCAGCCTCCTTACTGATTCATCCCAAACCGAGAACAAACTTCAGTATTTCTGAAGGAACTCCCAATGTCTTTACATTCTGGAAAGCCCTCAAGTCGAAGATGAATGCGCCTGTAACGTTTTTTTTTCTTATCTTCAAATTCTTGGTGGAGGGTGTTGACTTCAGCTGTATTAGCTATAGGGTTAGCTTACAGGGACGCCGTCATCTTCTTGTCATCCTCTAGCCATTCTGTCCTCTTCTCGACTTCACACATCTGCAAAGACAACTTTCCTTCGACCGAGTCTGTAGTACCACGCTCATAAATCAACAGACGTTTCCTGCAAATTTGCAAACATTTCAATGTATCTTTAGCTCCATGCAGTAGCCGTGTCTTCCCGGACTGTTGCTGTCGCTAAAGACATATTTTTTTGCTGCTTCCACATCGTAATTTAAGTGTTTCTAACTATAAAAGCAGGATAAGCCGTCTCCACCAACCAACCAAGTCACGTGACTCTCGCTTAAAGCTTTATTTTGTTGATGCTGTATATCAGAATTAATAGACTCATGTTGTCACAATTCTCATAACTCTGATGTTACCGTTACCTGGAGAACTTCCTCTGTGGCTTCATTGAAAAGGTTCAATATGTTCAGCATGAATCTTTTTTTTTTTGCTGCCTTTGCAAGAAAGGGCAATTTGTGTTGAAAGTGGAGAACCCTCCCTCTTCCTGTTTTGTGCCATAAAACTAACTCCTGGTGCCGTAAAACAACCCGGCAGAATTCCTGACAAACTGATATGTTTGTGGTCTTGTTTCTAAGAAACCTACTTAAACAGTATTTGGAAATGACTAAGATGATAAATCGTTTCAAGTAGCACATTTAACAGTTTGACAGCGTGGAGTGGCAGTATAGACTATAAAGACGGCAACTAAAATGAATAAAGCAGAGAGAAAGGGATCTCTTTTGTATAATTTACTGGTTTCTTTCTGGCTCGTCTTTGTTTCTCAGTTGGCTGAGCACTCATCCATGTATAATTGTGTTGTGGTTACAGGAATACTATCGCGGGACAAAGATCCTGACATTTGCATTTTGGTTGCTTGTAAATATTTGATCATCCAGGAATTGAAGCCTGTAAGTCGCACCGGGTACGGCTGGCACTGCACTCCAAACGGAATCAGATTTGGCGTGTCCTCAAAGACTGGCGAATCCAGAACCGCAAACAAATGGCAGTACACTTGCTGTGAACGGTGATCTGTTTGCTCGACGGCGTCCATGCCAGATGGAGGAGCTTAAGAGTCGCGGTGGGAGGAAGTGCACTGGGAAAACTAAGAAGCCCTCGTTTCGTGGAAGAACACAACCGGTCGCGCGGTGTGTCATTGATAACTTGCATTGCCGTGTGAGACGTTCCGCCGACCAGTCCGTGGCAAGTTTACGTGAGCGTAAAGCGCAGGTTTGCACCAAAACAAGCACGCTAGATTCGCTTTCGTTTCGGAGCACGCTGCCAGCTAAAAGCCTTATCTATAAGCAAAAAAAAACAGAGGGACACGCAGCCAATGAGTGTGGGTGGCCGATAGATGCAGTGCGTGTGCGTGTGCGTGTGTGTGTGTGTGTCTGTCTGTGGCTGGGGGGTGGATGGTTTTTGGTGCGTCATTAATCAGCAACACCTCCCCTGACACTGTCTAGACAGCCGTCTGAGATCTGCCCTGCTCCGCTGCGCTCGGCTCCCTCTATCAGCGATACACCTTTCTCCCTCCCTCCCTCTGTCTGCCTGTCTATCTATCTGTCTGGCTTCATACTTTTTCTTTCTGTCTTTATCTTTCCAGCTCTCTTTCTCCCTCTTTATCGTCCACAGCTCTTTCTTCTTCTCTCCTTTCTGCTCTCTCTTTCTCCCTCCTTATCTCCGTAGCCTTTCTTTTTAATCCTTTCAGTTCCACTTTCTCTCTCTGTCTCTCCATTTCAATTGCCCTGATCCTCTATCCTCCTCCCCCCTCAGGGTTTTATTTCCTCCAGTCTGTTCTCTTCATCCATGCTGCCTTGTCAGTGGGGGTTGAGTATTAGAGCCACAGTCACTAATTGAAATGGGTTCCCTCTGATAATGACTTGCACAACAGTAGCGATGTGTTGAATTGGACAGAAATGAGGAAATGATCCTGCACAGTAACAGTCTGTGGAGCTAATTGAGGTGAAGATCTCTGACAAAGGCTGGAGCATGAACCAACACGTTGGATGTTGTGTGGTCGTAGAAGGCAATTTGGATCTTTTCTCCCTTTCACTGTAATTACACGGTTATGTCTTTAATAATGGATTGGGGATACATCGGTGAGTCCTGTTGCTGCCACAGGATCATCCTTCATTGGAATCAAGTGTTTACATTGAATATTGAATTCAGTTCAGATATACTCATAAATATATATATATATACACACACACATACAGCAGGATACTGTTGACCACGCCAGATGAATAATATTGTTTGGCTGAGCATTTCTATGTATTCGTCCTGAACTGATATATTTTTTCATTTTACAGAATTCGAGTTGTTGATTTTTGTGTTTTACACATTTAAAGAGTTTTTGTTATGTACTATATTATAATGTAACACTATTCACTGCATTGACCACGAGTTTGTTTTATATGAACACATTAGCCATATTGTGGTATATATGAGACAAATATAATCTCCTCCTGCCTCCCTCACTCTGCCATCTTCTCTCTGTCCTGCTCTCAGGTGTTATACGCTCCCCAGGCCAGGGATCGCTTCACCGCTCCCTCCTTCATGCAGCGCGACCGCTTCAGTCGCTTCCAGCCCACCTACCCCTACCTGCAGCACCAGATCGACCTGCCGCCCACCATCTCGCTGTCGGATGGCGAGGAGCCGCCGCCCTATCAGGGGCCCTGCACCCTGCAGCTCCGCGACCCCGAGCAGCAGATGGAGCTCAACCGGGAGTCGGTGAGAGCGCCGCCTAACCGGACCATCTACGACAGTGACTTGATCGACATGGGGGGAGGCGGCGGCGGCGGCGGTCTGGCAGGGGTGGGGGGAGGTGGGGGTGGAATAGGAGGAGGCGGCCCGAGGCCGCCGAGCAGTAACTCGGGCATTAGTGCGGCCAACTCCAGCAGCCACGGGCGCATGGAGGGCCCCCCGCCGGCGTACAGCGAGGTGATGGGCCACTACCCCGGCTCGGCGTTCTTTCTACACCAGCACAGCAATAACCAGAGGGTGGGGGGGCCGGGGAGCAGGACGATCCAGCAGCAGAGCCAATCAGAAAGCACAATAGTACCTGCCAAGGCCAAGGACGGCCAACCGGAGGACCTGGTGTGAAGAGAAGGGTCGGGGGCAGGTGGGGGCCGCCCACCCCAGACTGAAAGCTGCCTCTCCTCTTCACCCCTGATCACCTATAAGCACTCTATCGGTCTCTCTATCGCGCTCTCTCTCTCGCTCTCTCTCTCCGTCTCTCTCATGTCCGCTCCCCACACTCCCATGCACAACTAAATATCAACCATAGCTACAACAAAACAAGGAAAAAGGAACCAAGAGTTGATTTCCTTTCAGTGTTTTTTCCAATGTAAGTCATCTGAACAGCTGGCACTGCTGGGGCAGGATGTATGCACTGCATGGAGAGCTTTTTTTAGAAAGAAACTGCTAGCACAGATTGAAACAATTTGCGTTTTTTTTTTTTTTTTCGTCCCCTCGAGCGACGGCTCTGTCCCCGTGGAACTAAGGATGATGTTGATTTCATATTTTTATTTTTTATTTTTTTCGGACCGGGATCTGTGCACAAAGCGAGAACTGAGAATCACAGAGAAAACGACAAAACAAGAGACTCACAAACCCAAATCTTAGTGCCAAGGTCCACGAGGAAGCAAAGTGTGCGGGGGGGGGGGGGGGGGGGTGTGACTCCTTCTAACATTCAAAACACACACAAAAAAAAGAAAAGTTACCTAAAAGTTGCACTATCTTTTTGTTGTAAAAGAGAAGAGGGAAATGATGCTATGTGATGATAATGATGTGTCCTTTTTTTTTCTTTTCTTTTTTTTCGTCCTTTTCATGAATGGATCGACTGACTGAACTTTGCCTCCAAAGTCATTTAAACAGTTGGGAGCAAAAAACAAAACCAACAACAAGTATTATAAGCTTATGTCCTTCCGTTTTTTGAAAACAGCAAGAAATACTCGTACCCAGCCTACAACTCTGTCTGCTTACACCACAGGCACAGTGAGACTTAGTAAGAGAACAACCTTGTACCGCTCACGTCCGAGGAAGAACTGCCCGGTGACCAGCCGCTGGGTGGACGGGACATTTCCTACTTCCTCTGGTGGTTTGTTACAAGATTTGGAGATGTGTTTTTCCAAACCAGAGTAGTTCCTAAGCTCAACTGCTTGGAGAGATCCGACACGCTCCGTGCTAACGAATCAAGTTAACCAAGAATAACATAACTCAATAACAATAATCATTTCAAAGAACATATCTTAAGTGTCCATCCAGCAGCGCGGTCACAGCAGATCCTTCAACTCTGTCCCCCGACCTCTGAGCACCTTGACACTTCCTCTTTCCTGCGTCCCCCCCCCCCCCCCCCCGTCCCCCCCATATCTTCTCCCACCGCTCATCTCGACATGCACAGTTCATTCTGCCAACAGCCACACTGAACACGAACCCCCTGCCGCCATGACAACGAAACAAAAAACAGAAGGATCGGCTCTCCGTCTTCACGTTTCTAAAGACACACACACACACACACACACGCATAAAAAATACAAATAAAACCGACACAAAGGGAAGATTCCTGTCTGCATCCGCCAGCACAGCGATCAGGTCCTAGATGAGGAACTGTCTGGTCGAAGTCAAAGGGCTATGGGATGGGTCCTTCTTTTGTAAAAGAAAAAAAAAACTTTTTGAAAATTGAGCCTTTTTTCTCTGCTCATCGTTGCCTTCTCCTCTGCTCTTGCGCTTTTCTCTGTCTCCCCTTGTAAGCATTCAACGCCAGTGCCCCCCCACACCCCTCCCCCTCCTCCCACCCCATCCCAAGCTTGTTAACAGTGTCTCTGCTAAACACTGTTCGTCACCTCCCATCCGCGTGCAGAAAAAGTTGCGTTCAAATGATGTAGAGTCTGCCAAGCCCTTTAAAGTGGAGCCCGGAGTGGAGCCCTTGTCTGGCAGTGTGCTAGTTTCCTCGCTGTGTGTTTGTTGGTTTGACCTTTTAACAACACAGAAAAGCTCTTAATGTTCCTGCTGGAGGTGTGTGTGTGTGTGTGTGTGTGTGTGTGTGTGTGTGTGTGTGTGTGTGTGTGTGTGTGTGTGTGTGTGTGTGTGTGTGTGTGTGTGTGTGTGTGTGTGTGTGTGTGTGTGTGTGTGTGTGTGTGTGTGTGTGTGTGTGTGTGTGTGTGTGTGTGTGTGTGTGTGTGTGAGATTTATTAATCGACTGCTTTGTCTGAGTTTAGAGATTCGACAGATTTGATATTTGGCACCGCCCATATTATCACATCATTAATTAAGCTTTCGTCCAAGCCAGAGGTGCATGATGGTTATTGTCGTGGTGCACAGTCCACTCCACAACACCAGGAAGACTCATAACATTAAAACAAAGATGGTGTTGAGACGGCTCACGGAAGGGAAAATAAAATGTAAAGTACTAAATCTTAAATTAGCTTTCTCTTCAATGATGTTAGAACATAAGTCTGGTGTTCATGTGTTTCTTAGTGCCAACAAATCCCACAAAAAAACCTGCAGTGTGTTTCTTGGTCTCAATGTCACAAAAGAGTCCTTGACTCATCGTCCACTTGCTTGTTTTTTTTCTTTCTGACGCTTTGTGGCAGTGGGCCGGGGGCTATCTTTATCCCCCCCCCGTAGACTCTACCACCTGTTATCACATGACCAAAGTCCCCGACTCGCACATCGTAACCGCTGAGCTACATTGATGGACAATACTCTAATCTGCTAAGGAAGACCTCGATAGGTGGTGAAAAGCTCCCGGAAAAGTTAGTAAGTGGACCGTGAGTTATGTTTTGTTTTCATTTGTTTTTCAACAAAATGTATTTATTAAAAAAAAAAAATAAAAATCATAAAACAGCTGATCAGTATAGTTTTTATCAAACGTTACTGAAACAGGAGGAAATGGTGCGTTTGTTTTATATTCAGCGGCGGATTATTCCACATTTGGTCTACTGGGCATTTGTGGCAGCAGTACGGTGTACGTGGGTACGAGTGTAAACAAACTACACTGTGTATATGTTCATTAATGAAGGAACATGGCAGCCAGAGCTACAATGTGGCTCATTGATGTGGTTTTAATAGTTTGTGGACAAATATGGACCTCTATGGATACATCAGGCTTTGATACACACAATCCTTGTTAGTAGGATCAGTCATTGTTGGTTCGAGTCTTTTTTTAGGATTTGATGGCACTAAGAAGAATATAGAATAACACCAGACTTCTATTTTAATCGGTAGTGGCATTCTGAAGTTGATCCGTTAGCACACGGGTACATTTGAAGCTCTAATTAAATCATTTCTCTCCTGATTTTTAGCCCTGACCTTTAGGAACCTTCACACCTGCTGAAACATTCAGTTGTACTCTGGTGGCACTCGTCGCAGCCGGTGTGAAGTTGCCTAATGCGGCATTAATGAGCATTTGAAGGCATCGTGCAATGCTAATGTGGCAACGAGGCCTTAAGCGGAATTAATTTGCCTGTGAAGAGCTCCTGTAGAGGAGACGGAAGTAAGCGAGCAGTCCTCGTGCACTCAAGAGCTCATGTCTGGCTTTACACCGTTCACATGTCGTGATGGAGGAGGGAGAAATTAAACGAAAAAAAGGTTTTGGGTCAGTTTGAAATAAAGCCTTCTGATTCTGTTAGCATCAGTGTGTTTGAATGTACTGCACATGTCCCCAGTTGTGTGTTTCTGGTCAGTGTCCACCTGGCTCTACAGTGTGTGTGTGTGTGTGTGTGTGTGTGTGTGTGTGTGTGTGTGTGTGTGTGTGTGTGTGTGTGTGTGTGTGTGTGTGTGTTACTACATCGCTGCTGCTATTGCTGTTGCTGCTACTGCTAATATCGTTGTTGCTACTGCTGCTTCTCATGACCCTCCCTCCCCCTCTCCGCCTCCCTCTGTCCACCCCCGACTCATCCAAAACTAGAAATCTGACCCTCTGCAGTCAAAAGCACAAGTACTGAGACAAAACCTGGTCTCGTTTCCTCGTATTAAAACATTTTTGTTCCACACAAAACGCGGGCGAGTCAGTTGCGGTAAGATTTGTCCCAACACTTCGGCCTTTGACTGCACAGACCTGCTTTCGGAGCCTGCGTTTCTTTCCTCTTCTTCCTCTGTTGTTTTTTTCCTCTCGCCTCGTTCTGTCCGCGCAGTCATAGCTTGTAAATTGAGGATATAAAGATGAATTTTATGTTTTCTACAAGGAGGTTTTGCATGTTACTATTATGTGAGTAAATAAGGTGCCTAATGTTCATGTTTGAGCAGACCACACCTCAGTCAAACTGCTGCTTGGAATCCCTCACAGGCGCTTGGCGTCGGGCCGACCGCTTGTCCGGCAGAATGGAACGGACGAGAAAAATAGTTTTTTTTTCGGAGACGGATCATTTGTGGTGTTCTGTGAAGCCGTGGACCGACGTCACGGCGGGGACTTTTCAGGAGTCCGGTCTGGGTTTCTCACTCACACTCTTGAGCTCCTGCTTGATTACAGACAGAATCTGATCCTGCGAAGAAGTGGACAAAAACAAACGTTTAATTCAAGCGCCACATGAAACTATAAATGTTGGTGCCTGTGTCCATGTCAACAAAACTCTAGCCTTGACTGTTCTGTAGTCCCCGTTGTGCCGGACAGGAGCGCTCGCCACCGAGGCGGCTGAAGCCATTTCAACCAGCAGTTTGCCCAGCGTGTGGAGCAGACATAGGAACCCACACTTGCACTCAAAAAAGCTCCCACCTTCGTTGTGCCTCACTTCCAACGGTGCTTTTTTCAGTAGTCTGTCTTTCTTTGTTTGTTTGTAAGGTGCTGTATATAACTTGAATATATTATGCACATATCCTACCCAATGGGTAGAAACCACACACAAAAAAAATGTTGTGAATAATGTAATATAATGTATAGACAATATAAGAATTTTAAGAAGGCAGCATCCAATTTGTAAATGCCTACAGTTAAAAAAAAAAAAAAACGTGCTTTGTCTTTTTTTTTTTATGAGAAAACCTGGTTTGCAAAGTACGCTTAGAATATGGTTGCGACACAAATACAAATTACTACTTATGATATTTTGCTATAAATAATAGTCTGTTATAAGGATGAGATAATCTCTGTATTAAGGGAGTTGAGAAAGGATATTATTCACTCGTTTATGGGAATTCCTCATCAAAGAACAAGCTTTTCGCAGCGCTTGCCATCATTTGGCTGGTGGTTTTTATTATCTACCCCAACCGACTAACAAATGTATAGTTCTACGCCTCAGATCTTTTAAAGAAAAGCGGAAAAGCCCAAGCACTCGTCAGTCGCTGTTTTATGCCACGACTTCAGCCGGGCTCCGGTTTGATTTTCTACTCGCTTTGTAAATTGTTGGAGCGAAAAGCCGAAGCTTGACCACTGCACACGAGAGCCGTCAGCGCTTCCGAATACAGAAGGAGCGCGCGTCCGTACTCATAGATCTTAACTTTTGTTTTTGTTACTGTTCAGCTGTAATTTTGTATATCTGCCAAAGTAGAAGTCTGCGGAGCACTCAGCACTGCGTATAGGATGTCGGGCTCCGGTTAAAGCATTTCAGCCAACGTCGAACAGGAAAGCGCGTGAAACGTTCAAGGACAACTCGTCATTCCCTATTTCGGTAAAGATTGGAAAGTTTCACCAGTGTGGAGAAAAACTAAAATGCCGTTCAAACTGTCATTTAACTTTTCTCTCATATTATTTTTATTTTAGATTTTCTACATTACAAATGTTATATGTGGCACAGTATATTGAAACTTCATTTATTTACAGTATGTACAGAGAATAACTCCACTTTACGATAACCGCAGAGCATGTTCATTCTTATCTATAGACGGTGTACATAGCAACGCGCCATCCTCCTCTTCAAAGCACCAAATAAGTGGCAGTTGTGTAGTTTTGATTTGGAAAGTAGTCTCTATCGTAACTCTGGCTGGACCTTTTTTTTTTTTCTTCGTTTCCTGCACTAGCTTGAAGAAACTAACGGGGGCTCGGACTCATCGTTCTCCCCCCGCCGCGCGCTCCCTCTCTCCACTTCTCAGAAGTCTGTACTCAACTGCTGACAACAAGTAGCTGTTTTATCGTTCCAGATTTTAATAACGATGATGATAATAACAATGATAGCGTCTCAACAGTTTGGTATTCTCTCTGTCTCGACGGTTACCATAGGACTGCTTCCATCATGGGTTTTGTATTATCAGTTTGCTTTATTTACAAAAATGAATCCTTCTTGTTCCCCCTCCTCTGCTGAAATCTAGATGTGTATATATATATATATATATGACTGTATTCAGTAACCATACAGTGTGTATATATTTATATATATCCAAAACGCAGAGGTAAAACTGTTGTATTTTTTGCCTCTTTTTATTTAAGCAATTGTGATGTAATAGGTTTTAGGCCTAAGGTCTGTTATTGCAATACTTTTACAGAAAAGACGAGAAAAAAAATCAAAAAATGTTGCTCTAAGTGCTGTTGTAGTCAAAGATTTTATGCTTGTACTTATGCTGTAGTCAAACTGCAGCGTAATGAATAAAACTTTAAAAGTGATTACTCAGGTGTTCTCCCAGTATGTTTCTTTTTCCCGCTCGCTTGGTCTTCTAAAGATAATGAGGTTTTGTAATGTGATCAGCGGAGCTGTCGCTCGGCTCTTTATCTGTCCTCGCACTGATGCAGCCAAACAACAACGCGAGCGGGGAATTTAAGGACGGATCAGCTGCTCCTCAGACTCGTCCGCCTGGTTTCTGCGTTGCCAGAGGGATGCAGGTGGAGGCCCAATGCACCGACGGCAAGGAAATACTGTATTATGCATCGTGCGCACTTCAATTTACAAATGAAACTCAACCCAGTGAGCACTAACCCGGATTTCAACGTTGATTTCTGGTTGAAAAGGGTTGATTTGGGGTCTGAACGTCTTAGACGTATTTTAACCGTCTTTTGAACCGGCTAAATTACGGTTACAATATCAACGTGTCACAAAACACCAATTTGTTTAAAAATATTGATGGTTTGTTCAGTTGTAGGTTGAAAGAGACGCGATTTTGGTTACTTTAAACGTATTTCTCCAAAATCATATTACGCTGGCCGTTGATATGTGGTCTACACGAAGACGTTATTTCAACGCATTCAATGTCTCATACAAAACTTCGTAAATATGGAACTATAGACTGTGTGCTGTCAACAAGAAGCTCCCAGGACATCATAATGAGAGCAGAGCACATTATGTCTGTATAATCACGTAAGTTCATGTAAAATACAACTCTGTGTTTACTGCTGTAACACGCATGCGCACGGACTCAGTGCATTTTTCTAAGTTAGAGACGCTGGCGTGCTGTCTGCACGATGCTAGCTAGCTTACTGAGTGATGAGCGAAATGAACGAGCTGACGGAATAAACGAGGCTTCACGCTAACGACACACTCTGTAAGTACTTGAACTACTTTATTCCAATATTGCAAACCGAAATATCATTACTAAACAATTAATATCATGTTATGCTCATCATGGTGGCGAGGCTGCTAGCAATTGTAGCGTTAGCATGTTAGCTTGTAGTGTTAGCATGTTACGAAGGTAAACATAGACGTGTGTGTTAGTTAATATTGGAGACACTTTCTTTGTGGGCTGTCCCTGTAGCCCAACGTTATAAAATAGAGGACATTTCACATGTAAACCACGTGTATTTTCCGTATTTTTCTTACTGTCCGTAGTACTACGGACAGCGAATGGGGCTGTACACATTTTAAATACTTGTTTTATTTACAGAAGTCCAGCTTGAAAAAAAGGCAGATCTCCTGAAACCGGCTCCTGTGTGGCTTTGAAAACGACATTTAAAGAAGGAGAAGGAGATTATGGTTTTATATAATTAACATTGTTTATATTCATATTGTGCTTTAATAAATACAAATGAACTGTTGCCTGTGTCACTTGGTCTTTTGTCCTGTAAGTGGAAACTGTTGATGTGTTACTAACATTAAGTATTTAGTTGCTACATATTGATCTGAGAGCATTTTGACAGTTAAAACACGGTGATGTTGAAATCACGTTGAAAAGTGAAAGTTTTTTTTAGCCGACTATTTAAAGACTTTGATTCAACGTTCACGTTTAGACCAGATATCAACGTGATGTCCAATACTGGCTTTCAACTGATAAATGTGGATGTGGTTTCTTAGTAAGCCTCTAAATCATGATATATTATTATTAGCACAATGTAGAGGACGAAAAATTATAGTATTGCAAATCACGTTTAAATCTGGTCTAAGCGTGAACGTTTAATCAACGTCTACAAATAGTCAGCGAAAAAACTTTCACTTTTGAACCAATTCTTAACGTCTTTTCAACGTTGGGCATAGACGTCTTTTAAACGTCTATTCAACGGAAAAATGCTCACTGGGAAAAGAGTAAAAAATAAAATAAAGACACCCGTTCTACCAAAAGCCATAAAATGTGACTGTGGGGCTGGGATGTAGTGACTGCAGTGCTTTGAGCTAAATGCTAACATCAGGATGTTAGCATTTAGCTTAGCCTGTGAGCATGCTTTGCCGCTGAGCACTAAACACAGAGCACAGCTGATGGGATGTCGTTAGCTTTGCGGGTATTCGGCGATAAACCAAAGTATCGGATTAATTGGTATTTTGCCCTGATGATGGAGCTGGATGAAAAGTCATGGGATCACCAAAGTGATTCTTTGCTGTTATGCATTCTTGTCCATTTGCGGTTTCAGGTAACTGATGTATCGGAGCTTTCAGACAGATAGTTTCCCAGTAATTACAACTTGGATCGTGAACACTAGTGCTAATAGCGAACACAGTCACTTCAATATGCAACACGTTCTCACTCCAAACTCGTCAAATTCCGGAAGCTACACTTCAAACTACGACGCTCTACGTACCCCTCTAGTGTCGAGTTACGCTCGTTACAAGCATACACCGTCTATGGCTTTGTAAAATAAACTTATGTTCACAGGAATTAGCTTGGGTTGGTTTCGGAAAAGTCAGTAAGTAGGCTATGTTACGTGCTAAACATAAGTCGCGTAATGTTAATTAATCTACGTAAAGTCACTGAAAATAAGGTAATGGGGGCGACCGTGGCTCACTGGGTTAGCCACGGGGAACCGGAAGGTCAACGTTTCGATCCTTGACTGGGACGTGTCACGTGTCGTAGTGTACCTGAGCAATACACTGAACCCCAGGCTCCCTGGGCGCCTGTCATTGGCAGCCCACTGCTCCCTATATACAGGGATGGGTCAAATGCAGAGACAAATTTCCCCCTTAAAGGGATCAATATAGTATATAGTATAATAAATTAAATTTAAAAAAAGTAATGTCGACTTTTGGTTTCATATGGGACATGAACAACAGTCTCCTGAGTGAAAGTCCTGCTTTTACCAAACCATCCACCCCAGCTTCCCCAAGTACGGACTTTATTGCTCTTTAAACTACATCACCTGACTTCCTCCTTTACACCGCTCCATAACTACGACCACGTAGTGTCAGAGTTTGATGAGTATGGGAGTGAGACCTGAACACATCATTAGTCCCAAAACCGAAAACACTGGATCCTCATTTCCCATAGTGCAACTCAATAGCGTATTTAGTTAGACCGTCTCTGCCAGGTAAATACCCATCACTTTTAAACTCTATGCACCCAGTTTGTAACAAAGTGCCCTCTGTTTAACAATATTAAAATTTCCCTTCTTAGTTATATTTTGCAAAGTTTGTCGAGCCGCTGTTGTTGCCGCTGGTGGTAACACGAGCAACTTACTCCATCACCTCAGCAGAAAACACGTGTTAGAATACCAAGAGTGTGATTACGGTCGTCGGATTCGAGGCCGTCAACCAGTAACGTTAACGTGAGTGAAACCGTGAAGCCGAAGGGTCACACATCGCTTGAAGAGGCGTTTGCTCGAGGCACTGCACATGACAAGAAAAGCAAGCGGTGGAGCTACATTACGAACGCAATAACGATCCACCTGTGCAAGGACATTGTCCCGCTACAGACAGTCGAGAAAGACGGGCTCAGAGCAATGATTAAAACACTGGATTCAAGGTACGTCTTACCGGGGCGACAATACTTCAGCCAAACTGCTATCCCAACATTATAGGAACAAACGAGCACACCCTATCAAAGCCTTCATACATGATGACATATGTTTTTATATTCTATGTACTCCTGACAGTAGAGTAAGCCTCTATAAACATATATAAAAACTACCGTGATATACCGTGAAACCACCAGAATCTTAAAAAATACCGTGATACAAATTTGTGGTCATACCACCCAGCACTAATCCAGATCACATTCAAAATCTTCCTCTCCCTCTTTTTTTCTGAAAGAGTTATTGGCAAAGATCCTCTTGAGCAAAAGACTCGCTCAGCCCCGTAAAAGTAATGAAATGTATAAAACTGTACATTTCAGCAGTAAGACCGGGTGTATTTATAGACAGACCCCCATCTGGCAACTTGTCATAACATTCACAAGAGTGAAACAAAGCTCATGTTCAAAGCACTTAGCCTCACTTACAAGTGCAGAGAGGAAGGGTGCTGGTGCTGCCCCCCCCCCCCCCGCCTCCTGTCCTTTCTGTGAACCTCCTGCTGCAAAACGCTGCAAGGAGCACCACCGCCCTGAAACTGTTCACATTTCCCCCTGACTCACTTTCTTCAGACTACATACACACACACACTGCTGTCGGTTCAGAGATGAGACGCGATGCACATTCGGAGTCTGAATCTCTCGCAGGCTTTTAGCAGCAGACTAGAAAATAAAGAGAAGGATGAGGAGGAGGAAACTGCTTTCTAGTATTTCACTTCCAGACTTAATCAACATGGTGCCCACATGGTCCATCTCGTTTGGAAACCGGTTTGAAGGAAATACTAACACAGTGAGGTTTAACTAAGGCAAGTAAAGCTCACTTTGAAATCAGACCAGAACCTCTTTAAATTGCTATGACTGAGTTAGTGAGCGACGCGAGGTGAAAACACTGATCTTCATGTGAAAAGTTATATGGGTATGCTTATATAACCATAAGTACTTTTCACATTGAGATCAGTTTACTTCTCATAAATAGTGCAACTCAAGCAGAGTTTGAAATGCAGGGAGCTCCTCAGAAACTACAAATCATGTAATCGCTGTCCGTGTGTCCTTCATATATCTGGAGAGCCGTTCGTCCGATCTACTTCACACTTGGCCGGTGTATTGCTGACGACCCCAGGACGTACAGTGTCAAAAGTGGGGCAATTTGCACTCGTTCTGTATGAATACACTTTGGAAAAAACAAGCAAATAGCGCTCTGAGCAGCAGTGGGGGGGGCGGGGCTTCAGGGCTCTGCGGACTGAGTCGAACACGTCGTCCGCAGCGGGACTTTACAGGCTCATTGACTGCGGTCCACTTTTGCTGCTGGATGCTGGATATAGGCTAAAGCTACTACTAACGACCAAACTCTTTACTCACTTTATCGGAGTCGAGTGATGAGTGGTTCTCGAGAGTGCTGCAAGCAGCACTTCTGGGGGGCTCCATGCTCCGAACGACCACGTCCAGAACGCAAACTGCACTAGTTCGAAAAATTTAGGGGGAGCTCTAAAGTATCAAAGCAGTCTAGAACCATAGACTGTATATAAGAAGTATATAACCCTAACCCTGCTTTATGGTCTGTTTGACTCTAAATGGACCATAATGTACTAAATGAACATCATGCTGTATTGAAGAAGCCTTGAAACTAGAGATTGAGACCATAAACTCATGTTTACAATGTTTATTGAGGTAATAAATAAAGAGAGAAGTAGAGTCATTTTCTCATAGACTTCTATACAACCTGATGGCCAGCAGAGAGAATGCAGGTTTTAAAACACTTCCGTATCGGCTTCACTCACCACCTGACTAGAACCAGGCCTAGAGACTTGTGACATTTAACTTGTCCCACTCAAGGACTATAAACCAAGTTCCATGACCAAAGTATTCCAACAAATGTGACCATGACAACTTTCTGATGTGCACACAGTCTGTTGGCTGCATCAAAGATGATTCCACTGACCTTTTGTAAGAAAAGATGTAAAGTAGAGAAAATCACTGACTTTCGACAGTTTTTTTCCCTCCTGACCTGTGCTTCACATCAGGCTTCCCAGAAGCATCTTGACACTTGAGTCATGTTCAGCCACTGGCTCACACCTGAGGGACACAGATTGTCTTTACAATGAAAGGATTTCGGGGAATAGCAGCGCCGCTCTGTCCTCCGTGTCTTACTCCCCGTGGGAGGACAGACAGGTGTTTGTGTGTGTGTGTGTGTGTGTGTGTGTGTGGGGGGGGGGGGGGGGTTGTGGACTGCATAAACAGTTGTTCATTAGTTCGGACGGCAGAGGTCATTGTAACTCACACACAACGTCCCGCCAAGCAATGCTATCATATTTACATATAGATAAGATTCATAATGAGGGAGGCAGGGTCTGGCAGCATGATGTCTAGATCTGTTTAGCATTTCTGGACACTGACAGCTAAGAAAACTAAGCGCTAAGGTGCATACTTGACCTTGACCCACTGCGTCTGGGGAACAAACATCCAGCACAGTGACTGAAAATCATGGAGAGCAGAGTTACTTGTGAAACATTTGATAAGGATGACCTTTAAATTGCACATTGACATGAAAGTAGAAGTGGGACGTAAAGTACATTTCTGTGCATACCGGTACTGTAATTGTGTTTCTATGTCATTCTACTTTATACTTCTATTACATTACATTTAAGGGACAATTATTATTATTATATAATATTTGAAGGGTCCCTCTTATAATCTGAAGGAACAACCCAAACATTTACTTTGAGGCTATCTCAAGAAAGAAGCCCTCATAGGGAATCCCTCTGTGTTATGTAGGATGTTTAACACCATGCTATATGGGCTCTCTGAATCTGCTGAAAGACATCATAGAAGCCCACACATGAGAGGCCACCTGACATGGTCCCTTGGTAGGGCCCCCCGATATGTTATAATCACGACTACACTTATTTGACAGCTATATTGTTGGTAGAATGCGAATTTTATATATAGATAAAGCTTGATTAGTTTATAAAGAAAACGCATTGTTACAACTTTAACTAACCAGCAATATGTAAAATAAGTACAATTAGCTCCACCATGACCAGCTGAAACTAGTAAGAGTTACTCTTACATAAATACATTAGAAATAATAATCCAATGATATGTTGAGTATTTAAAGACATTTACAGAGATGGTTTTTCTGTATGATTACTTTCACTTAGCTGCAATGAGTTTTTTTGGCCACTTGGGGGCAGAATTCTCCAACAAAATAAAATGACACACATTTGACATTCTGTATTATGGCTTTGTAAAGTTGAGAGCGCTAACATGTTGCCAAACAGTTACTTTTTTTAACACATCCAGCAGACACAAACAAACCACCTGTTGAATGTAAGCCCAATATTGACTCTCTTTTGGCTCTGTTCTGGTCTCCACCACCTCCCAGGAAAAATACGCAGGTCTTTAGCTGCTAAATGGCCAACTTTGTTCACCAGCTAATCGCTAACTTTGTGTGTTTTCTGTTTGGTTATCTGAAGTCGTTAGCTGAAACCAGCCTCCTGCTGCTGTTGTAAATAGTACACTGACGACAGTGTTGAGAGTGAACCAAAAGAAAATCTGTTGGATGTCAAACCAAAACAATAAGCTTAAAGATGCTTAAAAAAAAAAGCTCTGCAGAGCTGAGGGGACCTGCAGAGTCCAGCGATAACTAGGCTACTCAATCTTAAATCAATTTTCACCTATTACTTGGATTACGTCCAAATTTACACCAATAGTGCCCTGATAGCTTCCCTGCACTTCAAAGCAATATCACAATATGTATTTATTTAAAAACTAGAACGTACAGGCTCTTACATACAAAGTTGTCCAAAGTGGAAATTTCACACGAACACCTTTTTATAAGAAAGTTACTTTTACTTAAGATAATATTTGATGGTATGTTGGCACAGTTCAGGCCATCAAAAACAACAAAGGGGGAGCAGTAAAGCAAAATGTGTAAAGTGTGGAGTCAAATGCATTTTTAGTGCTGGGCAAGTTAATGCGTTATTATCGCGTTAACGCATTAATTAATTAACGCCGACAATTATTTTATCGCGGGTTAACTCATTTTTAAAAATTATTATTTTGAAAGTCCGTTGCTCTCTGGCAGCGGTGGAGGAAGTCTTCGGCAGACTACGTTGGATGCAGCGTGTGGGAGACGTTTAGATAAACAAAAGCAAGACAAGCTAACAGAGAAGTGGATAGCTACAAACTGCAGCCGATTAGTATTGTGGAAGATGTCGGTCTGAGGAACGTTCTCAAGGTGCGTTCGCGTCGCGTTTGGTGTGAACGCACCTTTAGGATCGCAACGAATGACGGCACGTATGAGCCTCAAGACGCACCGTCACAAGAAGAATACACGAGTTGTATGAAAAGGAGAGGACTACAAAAGCGACGGCGTTACAACGTGCAGCAGCTGTTGCTCTCACTGGAGACTACTGGACATCGACGCTGGGTCACCATCATCACCTCGGAGTTACAGCATTATATTGATGAACAGTAGAGCTGCATTCACATGCTCCGACTGTCATGAAGACACAAGACAGACAATTTGATGAAACGTGCTGAAACATGTTATTCATCTTGCACAGCAGTGGAACGTTTCACATACAGTCAGCACACTGAGCACAGATAGTGAAGAGATAGAACTGCTACTCTGTAAAGAGAATACTGCTGTTAAAAATAACCTTAAACTGTTTGCAAACCAAATGTTATTGCACTTTTGTTCATATAGCAGTACTTTTAAAATAAAAGTGTGCAATACACTACTTATGAATTAATTATTGAACTTTGTGTATAACAATGCGATTAATCGCAAAAAAAATCATGCGATTAAAAATTGTAATCGTTGCCGAGCACTAGCATTTTTTCACAGTCATAAATTCCTTTTATAGCTTTTAAACTTTAGGAGATGCATCAAAAATCAATTAAACATCAATAAATGTATCTCCATTCAACCCTTAAGTTTATTCTGTGATCTGTCTTCACTCCGGTACAGAAGCTGCTGATATACAACGGCGGTTAAAAGACTTTCGTGGAGGCTGCTATCCTGTTTCCTGTAAAGATCCTCACTCACGGCTCCTCAGGGATCCTTCCTCACCCCTCCATCCTCGCTCCACAGAGCAGTGGACTGTCATTATCCCTGCTGTTTTGGATATTGACAAAAACGTACATACCAGTCTCTGGTGCGGCCCCAGGGCAAATCTTTAACCCCACAACAGGTTCATCTGGCCATGAATCAGATAAGTCTCTAAGGAGTGGTCTCCACTTCATTAACTAGCTGCTCAAGAATCACTGAAACCAGTTGAAACATTCCCCAAAGTAGCCTAATGACAATTAATGGAAGACATGACTTCTATTTATGTTTTTACAATATACATCATTTTCTACACTGAAATACCAAATTAATTAATAAACAAATGTGTTGTGTTCCCCACAGAAAGTGCCATCAATACTGATGTCTTTTGAATTTTTCTAAATAATAAAAATAATTTTTAAAAACATCTTTGAAATGACTGTCCAAGATGGCGGACCAGAGCGACTTCCGGTTCAAGTGAGGAGCGAAGGAAATGTGTTGCCCTCAGTGGGCTTCAGCTAACGGCTAACGACGACAGCAAACTCCTTTCAATGCGGATGTATATATAACTAATCACAGAAGACAACCATAGCTGGATTTATTAGTTTTATTAAGTTAAGTTTATGGTTGTTACATGCTGGATTACAAAACTCCTGAAAGGGACACGAATGCACCAGAGCCCTCGTTGGAAAGCGACAACTATGACTGAGTGAGGCGATTTAAAGTGAGTTACAGCGTGCCAGAGGTATTCTATAACTACTGCAACATACTATTACTCATTACTACCACTTATTTTGTCAGACTATTACTTTTTTGACATACCATACAATGACTCATTTCGACATACTTTACTTTGACATTTTTGGACATACTATAACTTATCACTTTTTTTACATACTTCACTTTTAACGATTTTTACTTCATTACTATACTATGACTTATGTTAACATGCCGTTCTATGATACTTTACTATGACTTTATACAACATACTTTACTTTGACTTTTTCAACATCCTATGACTTTTCTCGGCATACTGCACAATGACTCTTTTATGAATTATTTTGACATATTATACTATGACATTATTCGACATACTAAACTATAACTTTTTAATGTCTTTCTTCTGTTTTTCTTTTTCTCGAAAATACAATACATTTTAGAGTTTTTTCATCATAGTGTACTATGACTTTTTCAGGACTATTTTCGACATCCTAAAAGATGTCTATTTCATTACTCGACATACTATAACTTTTTTAGACGTATGACATTTTATGACTTTTTTTCAACATACTGCACTATGAATTATTTCGACAAATGATTTTTTAAATTACTGTTTTCAACACTATACCATGACTTTTCTCAACATATAGAATGTCTTTTTCATGACGTATTTGGACATACTATACTATGACTTATGTAAAAAAACAATCGACAAACTATACTTTGACTTTTATAGAACATCTTTATGCCATACTATGGTATGATATGTTTAGATCTTTTTCTGGTGTGAGAATGCTCCTTTAGCAAGATTTGTACTCAGAGAGCACATTGTTATTTCTGAAAATTGTCTAATACCAAAGCATTCATCAGTACAACAGGAAAAATTAGGAATGCATTGCTTTGCATGTCGATTCATTGGTCCTTCTAAATGTTGTACTGTTGCTCCTACAGTTTTCAGTAGGAGCACAAGTGTTCCACAGTTAGTCTGGACTGTAGTCCTACCTCAGAGCCTCTTCTTCCTAGATGTCATCCATTGAGGTTGCATATCTAAAAGTGTGTGACAATAAAATAACTTGTCTTAGCATGCAACACAACTGACAGTTAAAAAAAATACAACAATGATACACTCTTTTAGAATTTAGTTATATAGTTAGCATTAACACTGGAAATTGAATAATGTTCATGAATAAAATGACAAACCTGAATACTCATCAGAATTGCATTAATGAGTTGCATTAATTTCAAGATGAATCATGTTGCACACATTCAGACCAACCTTGGTGTTTGAAATAATAAGTGGATATTAATGGCGATAAATTATTTTTTGTTTAATTTCATTTCCATGTATTTTTCATTCATCATTTTAATAAATTTAAGCTTGTATGAAAGTTTGTTTTTAGGAAACACTAAATTACATATTTTTGTTACATTTGGATTGAAAAATCAAAATACTCTTATTTACTATTTTTACAATGTCTCTGGAATGCTGCAGCATAGAAACTCACATTAAACTGCCTCCGCTCCATCAAAGTTGTAGCTTTCCGGTGAGATAGTGTTCCCTTCAGAAGCTTTGCAATGCAGCAAGGAACAAAGAGTGTTTTCTTAGAGACTTTATAAAACTAATAAATCCAACAATGAATGTCTGCTGTCATTAGTTATCATGTCCAAGCAGAAAGCATGCTTGCCCTGCTGTTTACCGGCAAGATGGCGCCCATGAGGCATCTTCTTCTTCTTTGGAGTTTTTCGGCAGCCGTCATCCGTTACGTCACACTGCTGCCACCTTGTGGAACTAGTCCGTTACTGGGCCATCTCAGAGGCTTTTTTTCCTAGACCAGGGCCTCGTAAGAAGCGGCCTTGTTGGAGCCATTTTATTCCTTCTTCTTTACTAACAGAAGGTGATGGCAGAAAGAGAAGCGATGTTAACTGAAATGAGAAAAACAAAACAGTCGAATGCTTTTTGAAATTTCTGTTAACCCCATTTCCCATCACTTCTCTTTCTGCCCCACACCTCCGAACATAACATGACCGTGTACACTGTGCTGTTTGTTACTGATGGCACTGCCATGGGTCCCACTATCATTCTGGTCTACTTTACCTGTTCCCTCCTCTGACATAAAGGTGTCTCTATCTGTGCTCCCAGTACTGTGAGATCATGTTGTGTTTACCTCTATGTCTCTCTTTTTAACAGCTTCCTTTGCAAATTTTTTGTTGCTCAAAAATGCCAATATGTGCTGGGAATATTCATTAATTAGATCTACTTTTTCATTCCTCATTCTGGCTTAAAGGAATGCCAGATCAACTTCCAGGGTTCCAGCAGCCACACTGGTACAGAAGGCCATAATACTGCAGCGCAGAACTCTGGACAACTACCTCTTTTGAGCGACTATGGCTCAGTGGTAGAGTAGGGTCGTCCTTCAATCAAAAGATCGGCGGTTCGACCCCCGGCTCCGCTAGTCCATGTCTAGTCCTTGGGCAAGACACTTAACCTCAAGTTGCTGGCAGTGTGTGAATGTTGTATGAATGTTAGATAGGCCTGATGGGCAGGTGGCACCTTGCATGCTAGCCCCTGTCATCAGTGTATGATGACATGTAGTGTTAAAGAGCTTTGATTGGTCAGAAGACTAGTAAAGCGCTACATACGTACAGTCCATTTACCCTTTTTTCCTTAAACAAAGTGAGAGTGCAAAAAAAAAAAGAGACAACTTTAAAAGCCTCTAGGCTCTAGTGATGGAACAGAGTTGAGGTGTAGGATAGATATCAGGGCATTATTAGTGCCAATTTAAACTAAATCCAAGCAGTGTGAGAAATATAAACTAGATTAAGTAGGTGACTTTGCTTAACAGCAGTAACTGCGCTGACAAAAGACAACTGGCGTACAATTGATGTTAACTTAAAACCTAGATTTTCACTTCAGTCAGTGGCGCAGAGATGGTGACTGAGTTAATGTTGAAATGCTAATAATACCTTTAATGTACCAAAGATTAGCCACCATGAGCTTCTGGTGACATCAGACCAGGTGAGGCAGCAGGAAAACCTCGTAGTGTATGCAGCTTAGCGTTGACCATGGGTTATGAATTTAACTGTTTTATTTTGAAGTGGAACAATGTTACTTCTTCCATCTAAAGTTAAGTCCCACTTTAAGCACAAACACATCTATATTTTGCTAGTGTCAGTACCCACATAGTCTTTAAATGCAGCATACAAAACTTGGATGATTAGCATTTGATTTTATTCAGAGACATCTGTTTGAATTACTGATGAGAAGATTTGTGTATTTAGTACAAAAGTGCCCAAGACATTTCATCTGGCCCACTGTGATAGGTGGCCATAATCACAGTGGGCCCACTGTAGCTGTACCTTTACATGTGTGACGGACAATTAGTTCCATTAACCGACATGTACTGTGACTTCTCTTTAAAGAGCAGCTTTCAAATCATCATTTGACTTTGTAACTTTCAGTCCATACATGAAGTGGTACAGACACGCATTGGGCTTTAAATACATTAGAAAAACTGAATTTCTTTCTGATTACATTAGAAAAGACACATTGATACCCAGCCTTTCAGCTCCGATGGACTAGTACACACAGGTAACCAAGAGCTTCAACTTTTATTTTCCCAACAAGAAATATTGGTACTGCTCTCTCCCATACAGTTACTGTTATACTGGTTTATTTTTTTAACTCTTTGAAGCACAGACTTCTTATTTTCCTCATGTTTATGTAAAGCGCAATAAGAATGCAGCTTCTCTTCTGTTGTTTTAATGACCCAGATCACTTGAGCCTGTGTAAATCCAGTCTGAGATGACTGAGCCAGAGTGTGGCGTAGCCAGGAGTCTGCTAAGCTGCTGTCTAGTCTACACTTACTGTGCATCGTGTTTGGACAATTAGGGACTGCATTTGACACATAAAATAGACAACAGTGGACAACTGAGATGTGTGAAACTTTAGGACCAGTCTCTCTTCTTTCAGAAAAGTCTTACAAGTGCTGTTACTTGGCCCAAACCTACGGATTACTCGTTGAGATCAAAATAGAATCATCTACTCAGAGGCCCCACCAGCAAAGGGGATTCGCTACTCGTTTTTCTTCCGAAAAAACGCTTTCCCCTCTGTGACTCTGTCTTTGGTTTCCTGCAGTTTCTCAGAGAGCTTGTCCTTAGTCTCCTCCATTTTCTCAGAGAAGAGTTCTTTAGTTTCCTCCATTCTCTCTGAAAATCTGTCCTTGGTCTCCTCCATCTTTCCAGTCAGTTTCTCCTTTGTCTCCTCCATTTTGTCCTGGATGTATTCTTTGACCGGCGGTGGTGTGGACATGTAGCCGTGCTTGCGGAGATACTGAACAGAGAGTGACGTGCCGCCTAGGGTCGCCGTGTATCTAGCAGGGGTTGCAATCTGTAGGGAAACAAAGAAAAACACACATGCTGGTCAGCACAGCACAATGCCAGAATCCATCACTCATAAATAGCTGGTTGGATACATGCACACTGACCGAGGAAATGAGACACACGCTGATCTAAATTAGGTAAGTGTGAATGTTTCATTAAAACAATGCTTTGATGCTGATCAATTAATCAAAATGTTTGATGTTCATTTCAATAAAAAAATAAAAAACAGAGGATCCTGGATTAAATGACCTTGTACATGGCGTACGCAGTCAGAGCGTAGCCACTCGTAGAGTTTCTCAAAAGGCCGACGAGTGACTCTGGTAGACCAATCAGCTCCAGGAAGGGCACTACATTCACACCTCTGAGAGGAAGGCAAACGGAGGGAGTTAGTATCCAGAGTTAAGATTGTGCAGCACATAAAATACAGTCTGTCATTCTTCCAAAAAAAGACTTTAAATAAATCTATTTCAGGAACAAATGTTAATGTTGATCTATAATGGACAGCCATGAACTCAGAACACAACAAGACTCACTTCATGGCAGCGTAATAGAAGGTTCCAAACCAGACTGAGGACGTCATGAGATGTACAGGGATCATCACCTTCCCATACTGTTTGAAGGTCCTCTTAAACCTCTGGACCAAACCGATGGACTTGTCCTGCAGGGGGTCCACCTCCACTGCATCAGACCCAGCGTCCTCTTTCTGGACCTCCTGTGTTTGAGGTGTGGAGCCGGACTGGGGCTCCTCCTGCGGTGCCTGGTGTTTTGGCTGATGTGCCGCCTTGCTGGAGGCTGTGGTCGACAGCCAGCGCTGGCCTTCGGGTGCCGGCGGTGACAGGCGGAGGACACAGCAGCAGAACGCTGCTGGTGGTTCGGGGACGGCGACGCCCACCAGTAATGGCCGTGCTGCTGCCAAACGCTGCAGAGTCCCGTGATTTAGGATGCGCTGCATTTTCACCCCCCCCCTCTGCTCCTCCCCGCCTCTCTGCTGCTGTGACGTTTAACCACAGACTGTGGGATGAGACAGACATTTCATCAACTCAAAATCTAGGCAGTGACATTACATCCTTGTTTAGTGCGGCAGCTAACAATCATTTTAATTATCAATTAATCTCCCAATTGCTACATTGAGTAATCGATTACTCATTGAGTTGGTATCATGTAAGAAAATATTAAAAGTCCATTACAGGTTCTAGACTCCAATGTATCCGTGTGCTTTGGCCCACTGAGCAATTTATAGGTTATAATCAAGGAAGACTAAAAAAAACAGCAAATATTGAATTGAGAAGCCTGATATTTTTGCCTTTGAATTTGAATGATTGCCGATTGATTTTCTGTCAAAAGACTAATCGATTATCTGACTAATCCTTTTAGCTCTACGATCTTCCTGAATTCACTCTGTCTGACTGAGAACTATAGACAAGACCAAATGGGCATTTTTATGCAATGACGAGTCTGAATCATAAACATGTCTCTGGAAAAACAAAGGCTAAATCCTGCACATGAAGAGTTTTTCATATTTCATGTCAAGGACACCAAATCTGACATAAAAGTCTTCCCGAGGCCCCCAAACATACTACTGAAATGCACCGTTTTCATTAAACTGTCTTTGATCAACACCTAACTGTGATCTTCCCTGCACAACATGGCAACATTGCAGTTAATCTATGTTGATTGTTCTTGCTGGAAAATGTCCATCAAAAGCTCTTGATCAGCCTTTAAAATACATGTGAAATGCCTGCAGTCCATTCTGTGTCTGCATCACAGCGAGAACTGCCTGACACACTGAGCAGTGTATGACCTCATTGCCAAACTACGGAGTGCCGATATGTTGACACTCTAAGAGCACGTTTTTTTTTAAATAATTATACTATAATTCATATGCCTATGTTATTTTGGATTAAAAGCATATTGTTCATAAATGTTATTATACAGTAAAGCTAGCTCCTCTGATAAAGTATTGAAACCACCAAGCCAACTCTTATCTTTTACAATTCACTGAGCTAACCAACCATGACCTACATTTCTGTCATGCGTTATCTATAGCATGATCTCCTTTACATTCATTGATAACACAGGTTATGAAACAGATTACAGGTCCCTGAACATACCTTATGTTATGCTTGCACAATCATGAATACAGCTCCTGAAGCCAAACAAACGAGTGGGTGGTTGAGTTTCATAAACTAACGTTGAGTTCAAGAATGCTGGTCTCAAAAACGTAAGGCTAACTCAGATTACGTTTCAAAAAGGTAACGTTAGCGAGGATACGCCTTTACTAGACAAGAAGGCAAGGATTCCTGTTGCGTTGCAAAACTTCTGGTGAACCTACTAGCGGCTAACGTTAGCCACAATACTGCTAGCTGTGCGACAGCTCCACAATAAGACCGGAAGTCGTTAATGTTATCTTCACAATAAAAGTACTCAAATAGACTGTAGGATAAAACGACGGTAGGAATTTGTCTTGCCTTATTTTAAAAGTTCCGACCGGAAGTCTATAGCTAAACCGATGCTAGCTTTCCACGTGCATCTATTTCAGTTGACATTGGACAGTTATTTTTTGGAGGACAAGGAGGAAGAAGCTTTTAGGTCTTAGTTTGCTGGGGAACGCAGCAGAGGAAGGCGAATTAAAGCGGCTTTTATCGTATTGACGCAGACAGTGTTTCTTCTTTAGACACTGATTGGCAGGCGGCCAGGCTCGGAACTGCTGCCAACTTTGGCTTCTGACGCCCGACGTTAGCTAGTTAACATTAGCTGTAAGCTAGCAGCACTGCTAACCCTCACAGGCAGGAACACAAGTTGTCACTATACAAGTATAACATACCAAAGCAAAGGATAGAAAGCGGACTACACTTACGTTGAATGTTACGTGAAGGGTTCAAGTCAAAACCGTACCGCTTTATGCTGAGGGCCATGCGAATGTCCCCTGGTTATGTGTCGTTCAAGGACCACATTTAACGCTGCTTCAGCCCAGACTGCGTGGAGAGCAGTATGTAACCCCAACTGCGCACAGAGCCATGGGAAATGTAGTTCACTGTGGTCCGACTGTGAAACGCAGCTAAGACGTGCAAGAAATTCATTTCCCAAGCTGCCTAGCGCAAGGTCAACTTCTTGGGTTTCTTTTCAGTGTGCCGTTAGCGACCTTCAACTTTGGATGCATAACGTCAACTATTTAGTTAAATACAATTGTCAGATTCACTCAACGACACAAAAGAAGGCCAAACCTGTAATGCCCGTAGTCTGGCTCCAATGTTTACTATACATCAATTAGTGGTTAGATAATTTAACCCCAAACGTTTGTGCATTAACACCATCCTATGGAAGCCCATTTCCGACACTGTGAGGAAAAAATAAACATCCTGCAAGTCATTATAATAAGATACTATCTCAAAATTTCGACTTAGCATCTCATAATAATGAGATACTATCTCATAACTTTGACTTAGTATCTGATATCTCTACTATAAAAATCGTATTCAAATTCATAAATAAATAAACAAATAATTGAAGTAATGTTTGTTGGTTGTTTATTGTTACATTTTGAGTTGCCCTACATGCTTCATATACAAGCTTTGTTTGATGTATAAATCAGGGGACAAACCCTGATGAGTTTTCATTTTCACCCTGAAAACTTTGCAATTTTATTATACATATCGCCATTAATATCATACTGTAATTTTCATTATGATCTTTCTTTGAAATACAGGACCAACCTGTAAAAGGTCAAAAGACTGTTATATCCCACTGCCATTTCATTGACCAAACTTACACCCAGTTAAAAAAATCTAAGTTGGCCAATCTATTTTTAAACATATTATATTTGTTTGTTTTTGCTATCCAATGAAATTAAATGAACAACACTTGAGCATTTATTTCAACGACATTTTACGGGTTTAAAACACATCAGCAATATACGGTTTTATGGCAAAGAAATGCTCTGAATATTAAAACACAGGTAAGAGAAAATATAATATAACATAAAAGAAAATAGTCAATATCATGACTTGAACCTTTGTGTCCGGCCACTGCAACGGGGTATGCGGGGCTCAGAATGTCTTGCAGCCAGCTGAGGAAATGAAAATAGTAGGGCTGGGCAAGTCAACGTGTTAATATAGCGTTAACGCATTCATTCATTAACGCCGACAATTATTTTATCGCGCGTTAACGGAGTTTTTTAAAATGTATTATTAAGCGGGCATTTTTAACACAAGAACCGGGCAGCGAGCAGTGAACAGCTGTGTTTGTGTGGCATCTCTCCCTTCTCTTCCTGCTGCCGCTCCCCCCCCCCTTCACTCCGTCACCGTAGGTCCCTCCTGTCTCATGGTGCGTTCACACCAAACGCAGCGCGAATTATTCGCCCGAGATTACATACAAAGTCTATGCACAGACGCAATGAGACTGGAGTGACGCGAATTCGCGTCAAACGCTAAATCGCCCCAAACGTGTGAGTTCAAATTTTTCAACTTCGGCGAAAAAATGGCGTGATGCTGTGGCACGATAGCCTATCAGCGTTGAGCTGTTTCCCCTGTCTTCACTGACTTCCTGCCGTTGTTGAATCAGGACATAAATACTGTGGCCGTCTGTGTTCACCCAGAGCTCTACGATACCTCATATCAATGAGACCGGACCAAACTATGTGTATAAATGTGTGTGTGTAAACCATATGGTACAAACAATGAATAGAAGCTGCCGTATTTACGTCTACATGACGTTATTCTGAGTGTTGGTGGAGCTGCTACAATGTTAGCATAGGCTAGCACCGATCGATCTGAGCTCCATTGAGAAGACAAGTAGCCCACAAATCGGCATCATTAAGTAGTTATTTCGGAGTCCCTTTTTGTCGGTTTATTGCCGTTAAATCACAGCCAAATCAGTTTATTTTGTGTTCATACAGCTGTAGTAAACAGCGACGTGTGGCTTGTTAGACACAGTCAATACAGCTCGATAAAATCCACGGAACTCCTCTGAACAATATTATGAACCAGACATGACGGCGTTTAGTTTCCCGGGATATCTGTGACTTCCACAACACGTACTAAGCAGAAATAGAGGTTATTTTTTTCCATGGTTGATGGCGGACAGTTGAACAGCTTTCAGGGCGATAAGCCCCGCCCCCTCTCCGGCGCGTCCAGCGCGATTCACGCGAATGAACACAAATAGTCCCCGGCGAGACCGGCGGTGTGAATGACGCGAATACATTCGCGCCGCGTTTGGTGTGAACACGGCATTACACACACACCTACACAGGCGCGCGTGATCGTCTCGTTACAGGATCAAACGTGACAATATCAAAATACATATTGTCGTGTTTTTAACTGAACATATAAGCAGATTCGAACTTTTGGCAGAGCACAACCTGGCAATGTCTGATGATGTGTATGAAATGGAAAAAAATGGGATTGTTTTTTTCTAATAGGATTAAAACCTCTTAATCTCGACGCCCCCAAATTTGGGGGCTCTCGGGCTCAGAACCCCTCAAACTCACATGCGGAAAATAGCATGATTGTTAGCCAGTAGTGTGGACACGGCCACTTTTTTTTTTCGA
Source organism: Anarhichas minor (assembly GCF_050575085.1). Classification (NCBI taxonomy): domain Eukaryota; kingdom Metazoa; phylum Chordata; class Actinopteri; order Perciformes; family Anarhichadidae; genus Anarhichas; species Anarhichas minor. Next base: position 3,919,470 of record NW_027466468.1, on the reverse strand, counting down.
TGAACCAGCAACGTCTGGACAACAACATCATATAAGTCACTTATTATAAACTCCAAAGACAACTATAGGCTACTCATATAAGCAAAAGTATATCGTGGCATAAAAGCACCAAATCCGGGCCAGAAATCGGCGCTATGAGTACAGTAAATCAATGTTTGTACCCTCATGCTAACAGCTACCCAGTCATACAAAGCATGTAATAGCATTAGCACACGTGGCGGAACACGTAACTAACTTCTGTTTTACGATCCGTAGAAGCACTAAACCGTTGTGTGTGATCAAACGTACCTTCATGCTGAACTTCGCCGAAAAAAATCGTGGTTATGCGCCCAACTTTCTCAAAATATGGATAATAACGTCGCGGAATTTCCGTTCCAAAGCTGTAGTCATTGCTGCCAACTGCATACTGTTGACTTCCGACTTGTTTCCAGAATAAGAGCGGTCAAGGGGGCTTGGGCGAGTGGTCAGACTGCCTGCGACCGGAAATTTCCGCCGGGGTACACGCCTCACTTCTGGCAACTTTATTCTATGAAATCTTTTGACGATCACCACCAAATTTGGCATGAGTCTTCCTAAGCCTGTGACGCGTCTAAGGAGGGGTTGTTTTTGGAAATCGACCGAGGATAGGCTGAGATCCAGCCACACACACACACATGAAATGAGAAAATCCTACAGATGACAGCCAAAACTGGCTCTGATGATGTTATGAATATGAATATGATTCCTATTATCTGTATTTGGATGTATTGAATCATATGAGTGATAAAGAAAGTGAAATATATAGTTATATAGTGTATAAAAGTACAATGTAAGAGCTGCAACAGCTGGTTCGAAAATGATGGCCTCGCCTGACTAAAACCTCTTATTCTTAACTTTATTCCACTTTATTCCACTTTAACCTTTTTTTAATAACTACTGATCAGTTATGCTATGACTTGGGAAAGATTCAGGGAGCTAGCTGCATTATTTCAATAACCTTTTATCACTGAAAGTGCATTTTTCCCAGGCGAGGCTGAATATTTTCACTTTCAGCTGTGTTATGTCTTATTTTCTATATTAACCAGCAACATATTCACAATATGACCTATGTAAACTATGTCACAGGTGTTGTGATCTGATTATATCAACAAAAATTATTAAAATCGACCTTGTAGTTACAGAGCTATGGTCAGTTTTGTAGGGCTATGCTTTTTCGCTCAGAGACCTCAAAAACGGCTCCGAGCTTAAAAGGTTTTAAGCAGGGAAATTGGAGCTACAGATCTCTTTTTTGTGACTGTGCAGCTTGATCATCAGCGCACAAATTCACAAGCTTAACTACCTCAAGGTATAAAGAGTTACAACTGTAATGGAATGTGTAATGTTGCTATGGTGTCAATATACCTATCAAAAGATCATTTTCACTGTTTCTATTTTTGCTACATTTTCAATGTCTATCTGTAGAATATATCACAGAAGTGAAATGAAAAAAATATATAATTCATTTATTTAACTTAACACTTCCTGTCTCGATTTTAAATTAAATGCCCCCTAGCATTTCTGTGGATGGAATCCCTTCAATTGTTAATGCTTTTATTGATGGTCATTATCAAAGACAAAGACAAAGACGTTGTCTGTGTGAACAGCACATGCGTGTGCGAGCCGCAGCAGTTCAGCGAGGTAGCCAACGCACAGGTAGAGGTATAGGCAGTGTGGCCCTGGCGTAATACTGTAGCGTCTATCAGCACCATGGACAGCACTACAGACAGTGCAGGGCATGCGGACGTGCACGCTGTTTCATTCATTGTTTTTTCGGAATTCCACAGAGATGTTAAAGCGACGGATCGCCTTCCGCATGCCCTGTATGTAAATTTAACAGATTAAGGTAGACACAGTTTATACATTTCATCAAATCAAATTCAAAAATATTAATTTTTTTTGTTGGGTTTGCATCTCCTACCTGTGTGTCATTTGGGGTTTGTATGTGTTCAGGGTATCTACATAGGTGTGTGTGCTCACTCACGAGGATTCTAATTATTTCCAAATGACAGAGATGGGGAGCCAAGCAGACACACAAACACACCAGCAGCTGATGATTTTGTTACTTTTGATATATTTAACCAGATCAAAAGTGAAGACCTGAGAACCAGTGCTGCCTCCTGCTTCTTAATTGAAAATGCCAAGACCACAAAATGAACATCATAGGCATAACCCAGGCAGCTACATATATATGCATCTGTAAAAGTATGCACCATATAGTAACAGTACTACATTTTTAAAAACTTGACAATAAAAGAATATGACTACACAGTACTGGCTACATAAAGATGCATCTGTAAAAGTTGGCACCATATACACTGTAACGGTACAGAAATACATTTTTCAAAACTTTGACAGTAAAATAACAAGATTTAACAGTACCAGCCAAAGATATTTTTGTAAAGATTCTTACACATATTTCTATCTTCCCTTCATGCCTTTATCTGTCAATAAAACATATTATTCGGCTGTGTACTGTAGTGTATATTCTAATGAGACAATGATGAGGATGCTGCTGTAGGTGTGTAACTGGATATTTCTGACGATTTAGCCAATAGATTCCTACACAGAATTGTTGTTTTGAGAGGGACCAACCCTGAGAGTTGAACAGATAAGTGATTTTTGCCATAGTGCTCTTTTCATCACACATTACTTACATTCTCCCAGAGCAAGAGAACACTGAGCAATTGTAGAATTGCCAATTATTTTACTTTTGATATTAGATGTTTACACCACTTACTGTTGGCATGTATTTGTTGAAGAAATCTGTCAGTCTGCCATAGATGTCCTTCACAATAGGATTAAGCCTTAAACTCAAGGGACATTAACTAATGCCAGCCAAAATGTTACTTTTGTAGTATTAACTTTACATACCAATTGCCAGTGGTGTATAAAGTACCCAAAAGCCATACTTGAGTAAAAGTAAAGATACCTTACTGGAAAATGACTGTAAAAGTGAAAGTCACCTATTAGAATACTACTTGAGTAAAAGTCTTAAAGTATATAAATCTATAGCTTGTGTTAAATTTTTAAATGATCTTGTTTACAGCCATGTCAACCAGAATGCAGTAATGAGCTAGTTGGACCACCTCAGAAATGTGTGACGTGTGGAGAGGAGTTCCCTTGAGAGGAGTGCGTGAGGTATCGCTCTACAGAACTAAAACGTCACATTTGTCAAGCACTCAAGTAGTCGTACATCAGACATTAAGCATTAGGCTCTGGGAGTCTGCCAAAAGATGTAAAGCATTTTGAATGTGGATGTAAGATAAACAATTATAGCTCTAACTGTAAAAATGCAGGGCAAACATTATGACAAGACAGTACATCTGATGTGTCATAATTATGGGCCCTAATATTAGTTATTTTGATACCAACAATCTCTCTGTAAAGCCAAATTGTTCTGTCTTCAATAATGCATAAAAAATATGGAGGATCCTGTATGATCCTGAATATTGGTCTTGAGGGAAAGTTGAATTTGAATGGATTCATTCTATTCTATTTATATGAACATTCTTTTCTAGTTGCAGCGTTTTTGTGAATTTGTAATGTAATATAAAATATGCTGGCCCCAATAACAAAACGTGCTTCTCTTTACCCAAGACCATCACAGAACAGTGGTGAGGTAGAAATTGTGGTGACCACAGAAAGGGCCTCCCGAAGTGAAGGTAGATTTGTGAGCATGTTGACAAGACTACAAGTGAGACAACAAGGGCCAGCAACACAAACTACTGCGTGCCACCTCTCAGGGACATGTATGCTGCTCCTGAGATAGTTGACCTAGATCCCACTGAGGAGGGAGGCTTCCCAGGTGTGTTACATCATTTAATCATTTATTGCAATAAATTGTTGCTCTCTACATATCAATTCATCCAGTATTCATTTAAACAATTTAAAAACTTTTTTTAGATTGGAAAATTCTTTCAAATCCCAGTGAGGCAGCAAAGGGATTCAAAGAAGACATTTTAAGCCAGCATGCAACTGGAAAATCATTCTATCTTACCATGGATCATGAGGACAGTGCAGAGGACAGTCCTTTCTTTTTATAAGAGGGCTAATGCTGAGTGGGCTTGTCCCTTGACATGCACACGCAAGGGTAAATTGGTTACACACACAAAGATAAAAAATGATCATATATTCATTTAACTGATGTCTGTACTGTGTATTTTGCTTTTTCAGGAGATCCAGCAATTGGTGATGATGTGACTCGCCATTTCTTTGCAAGCATCATGTCCAAACTTCATTTGGAGATGAATTTTGGTAAGTGAATATTCACTTTGGCTGATGGCTGGTTGTCAGCTATCGGGCTCTGTGTTTGGTTTGCATCAGTTCCAGGCTGACAACAGATCTGTCTCTACTTACCCAGAGAATACCTAAAACCTTAAAAAAAAAGTATTCAGTGGCTGATTGATATTTCCTTACTAATTCTGTATGAAAGTTTGAATGTCTATGTCCTTTACATCCTGCACTATCGATGTTCTTTCCCTTTTCTCTTTTAATTGAAGTACCAGGTGGAACTCTTCTTTTTGAGGGAGAACAAGATCATCTGATTCCCTCCACTTGGCATTACCTTTTGGAGAGTGACTTCTTTGTTGTTGCTGGCCGAATGATTGGTCATTCATTCCTCCATAATGGGCCATGCCTTGGAGGACTCAGCATGTGATCTTTGGTGGATCCCCAGAAGAAGCCATAATAGATATTAAGGACTGTGCTGACCTTGACATCCGTGAGACAAAGTGGTAAAATACATTTTTCCAGTAAGATTTTAATGATACAAATTTGGGGCAAGGACAATAAAAGGAATACCTGATGTCAGAAAGTTTTCTCAGATATTTATAATACCACAATCACATAATTTACTAATTTAAACCAGCAGGGGGTCCAGAAGCAATATTAAAACCATAAACGTAAGTCCATTTCTTTAAAACATGTAATTATAGTGACGGATGTCATCGTGTAAAATGTGTTTTTAGAGCAAACACAGTTTGAACTGGTTCCCAACATGCTGTTCAAAAGTGATAAAAAATTACATTATTTGGCGTGTGGTTTGAGACCAGTGGGTGTCGTCAACCGCGTGATTATTGACAAGTTGTCCTCTCCCTATTTGTTGTATCAAATCTGAATATTATGCAAGTCTTGAGAAATCAGGAATTCTAATCTATTCTAATTCTAATTGTCATTATTAGCTGGAGGGTACAGCAGATCTGTTGGCACTGTCATGGGATTTGCCTGCAGTCACATCTGAGAACAGAAGATGGCTGCTAGACAAACTGCTCCTCCATGCTGCGAGTATTCTGATCTGTACTGAACAGATCATATAAACCAGACCGACTAATGAGAGTTGAAGTTCTGACATTTTGTCTTTCACATTTTGTCTTTTTTTTTGTGACATACACAGATGGATGTTGATGAGTTTATTAAGTAATGCTAATTAGACTACTAGTTAAAGATTAGTAAGGCTGCTTTGCTTTTCTGTTGCGATGCAAATGTTTTGCAGGTCCTTGGAAGAAGCTCAAGACAAGTGAAACAGTTCTGAAGGGGTTAAAAGAGACACTGATCTGGCCTTTGCTAACTGAGAGGAAAGACACAATTCCGCTCCTCTTTACAAGAGCATCTGATGTACAGTGCACACCACAGGTAAGTGAGCCCATGATGCTGAGTCAGAAACACTCTGAACTCACACAAATGACTTTCTCAGAAATGACATGTGTTTTCTACCCTCTGGCAGCCATTGGTTTAACTTCATTACAATAAACATTAATCTGGTGAGATTTGAAACGTGTTGCATTGAAATGATCACAGTCAGCATCTCTTTTTTTAAGTTAAACCTACATCACATCACTGCATGAGCAAGTACTGCTCAAACATGGTTGTCCTGAAGTCCTTGCAAGTTGAGTTTCATAGAAATGAACTGACACTAATTGCTGCCTAAAAGGAAGGAAACCAATTTAAAAAAATGTGTTGCCATGCAAAAACCTCCAGTATGGTTCTTTAAAATAACAACTATGTCCTGATCGAATTACAATTTGGATTATTAGACTTGAAAATCTCTCATTTTCTATTCTTCTGTTTATTGTGCTTTCTGTTCTCTTGTTTGTTTGGAAACACAAGTGTTAACTGATTGTATAAAATGAATCGCTCAGCTGGTCTTGGAGAAGATAAAGTGGCCAACAGAGGATGAGGATGAAGACGGTGATGTCTCTTTGGAGGATATATGTCGGATCACAGGATTCCTTCTCACACTTATTGAGAACGGTAAATGAATAGAAACTTTTAATAGTTCCTCACAGGTTATTTATCTGAGTCTGTTGTGCTTCCTCTACTTTTCTTTTTAACTATGAATTATCAGCAACACTAACAACCCAAAACACAAATTCAGTAAAATAATCATTTAAAAATCGCATTCATGATTGATGCAACAAAATCCTTCTCGGCAATTAAAGAAAATACCTAGTTGTTAATTTAATACCATTCTAATTCATTGTATATACTGTGCATTTTTATTCTATTTTATCTTATTTTTTATTATTCTATTTCTTCAAATTCAATATCTGCTCTGTTATTTTATTGTACTGTATATATTGTGCATTTCCATACGTAATATTTTACTCTGTAAATTGCTGCTGCTACAAACTAATTTCCCCCTGGGGATGAATAAAGTTTATATCTATCTATCTAAACATTGACTCTTCTTTTTTGGAAGCGTCTCCAAGCATCCTTGGGAAACTGGTGCAGTTGTGGAAAGGCTGGAATGTGCTTCCCAGACACCAGCTGGATATTAACGTGGTGGAGAGCAACTTCCCCAGTTCTTCCACCTGCTGAAACTTCCAGGACATTACAAAGACGACTGTAACTTTGAAAGAGACATTCTTGCTGCTATTTGTAGCACTGACACTGGGTTTGGATTGGTCTAAGGAGACTGTACATCAATATATCACTCTGTATGTACACTTTAGTAATGGTGTAGCATCTGTTGTCTTGCTTGGCCAGCCAAAACATTGAATTACAGTATAAAAGCAGTTGAATGAGTGATGTAAACTAGTACCTAGTTCTGTTTGATATACATGCTTTAAAACAAGTTCTCTTGATAACTATAGGACAGCGTCTCGTACAAGGCTCTGTTACAAAACCATAATGGTTTTACAAAAAGTTCATTAATTGTAACAGATGTAAATTGAGTAAAGCAAAAAGTGTTTCTTTGCAAGCATATTGTACAATGCAACAAGTGTTTACATTGACATCTGCTATAAAAAACAATATATATACTGTCAGTGCTGTCATTACCATTCTTTTTACTTTTGTGTTAATCTTTTTAGTCATGTGAAACAAAGAGGAGTTTAGTAAATAAGAATGCGATTCAACACTGGTTTCAGAACTATGCTTAATTAGCATTTATGTCACTTTCACCTGCATCAGAGAGCTTGTGACGCAGGCATTTACTGGAGCATTTCTGATATTAAGCTCACAGTTTGTACAAAGACATTCAACACATTGGACAGGGGGCCATCGGGGTCTGGTAGACTTTCAACTTCCTGGTCAGTTAGTGAGCATTGCAGCTGAACTTCAGGGACCACAACACCAGGCCGACGATGACCACACGGTCCAGTCCAGTCAACTCCAAACTCCATGTCAACCTCCAGTTAAAATAGTTGAGGTTAAAGGGACTGTTCAGCCAAGGGTAATGTTTAGGTTATTATGGTCAACATGTCTATTCAGTCATTTTCAGTCAGTTCCTTTTTTAGAACCTTGTTTGAAATATCACTTGTTTTATCATTTCCTTGGATTCTGGATGAAGATGCCATGAACAGCTATGGCATCAGAAAGAGAGCCAATGAATTACTATAGGGAGCAGAGAGCTACGATGTATAACCATCTCTCTTAAACACTGCTCCTTGTTTGATCACAACATTTTAGCAACACCTTATTGAAGTTTTGAAAGTGCCCATGATATGCAGAACAACAATAATCCACATGTACAGGCCTCTATTAGTTACATTATGCTTCTGATACATGCACTTTGGAACGAACCTTCCCTACATTATTTATAATATAAAAACTTTGTGTAATGTTAGAGACAGTGGGATTCATGTTGACATTGTCCCATATAGGAAAGTAAGGTCATAGTAAAAATATTCAAACCTGCATTGGGTCCTGCTGTGCCTCATGTTCATGGAGAGTCCACAGTTGCAGCGGGGACTTGTTTCCTTCAGTGTGTAGTCTGTGGCAGTTCCAGCCATGCTGGACAAACTGAAGGTGCTTCTGTATGTGGGGTACAAAGCACCGGTGCAGAGCAGAGAGATGCATTTCGTTGTTGGGATTGAGAAGGCCTTCTCTCTCTCAAGGTTGGTAAAGATGGTGTAGAAGAGAGCAAGTACGCCGCCATAAACATCTCTCCAGAGCCTCTCTATTCTGATGGGGAACAAAATATTTAGTCTGCCTACAATGACAGTTTATTACAAATATTTGTGTTCATCTCTTAAAAGGATAAGTTGACTGCCTGACATTTTAAATGAACTTTAGCAAAGCTCTTCAGACTTCACAATAGAAATAGAAGGTTAGTCTAGGGTTAGCACTGTTGGAATATCAGCTGAACTAATCACAGTTTAAAGCTCTTCAATCCATATTTACAGTTCAATAATCAAACTAATTCAACATCAAGTTCAACAGGATTCTTCTGTCATGTGACACTGTGGGACATCCACTAAATGGAAGTCTGAATCATTTCATTCTTTTTTTGGGGACAAAACTATTTCAAATGTAAAACATTTGGTGTCCTAATTATACTTTTATAATTATACGTTAAAATAGTTCTTGTTGAAGGAAAGCAGAGACAGAAAACAGCTGATTACTAACTTTTCAAAGGCAGTGTAATAACATACAATTGAAGAGAGTTTATACTGCCATCTTTCACAAAGGGTTACTTTGATAAATGTTTGAATGGATGATTATGTTACCTTTAATTATGGACGCTCCTGCCAGCAATGAGTGAATTCCTGTTCAGTCCTCTGTTCGCCACCATGTAGCGTGCAACGTCAACATTTTCCCCGCCTTTATCTGACCTCACACGAGATGGCACACCGTAGACACCGACAGCTTCCAGAAAGCTTCTTAGGACTGTTGCTGCTCGATTGTTGGTGGCGGCACTCGAGTACACGATTAAATGACTAAAGCCGTCAATACCACCATGCACGACAATAAGCCATCTGAAAAAGATAGGTATGAGCACAGATTAATATCAGTACCACTGAAAGTCACTGCTTAGCTGTAAACAAATCCAATAGAGAAAGTGTCACTTTCAAAATAGTTTCTAACTGACCTGTGCATACACACCACTTAAAAAAGCCACCCCTAAAAGTTCAAAGAACCAACCAGCTTTACTCTTACTGTCGATACTGGCACAAGCCAGGTAAAACTGATGTTCATGTACAAGAACTTTGATGGCTTTGCTCCATCCATCGTGGATAAATCAAAGGCTGGCGTGCAGTGATGCTGATGGGTTAATTACAATCGCAGATGGGCCTATCTTTGTAACTGTTCTGGATATACAGTATACTGGGTAGTAAGTATCTTGAAGTAGTAAAATCTACAGTGAAGTGAATGTTTGAGCAATGCTTGAGATGGTTTATGTTTTTTTGATACCTTATTAGTTTATGATTGCCGTCAATGTGCCATAAACTGTTTGGTTCTGGTACAGAGTACTTCCTGTGCCTTCTTGGGTTCAGCTGAAGGGTGCGCATCAAAACCCCACCAGGATCCACACGCCGCATGGATTCCTGGACACGCTGTCCTATAATGTGCAAAACCATTGTTTTGAATGCCTTGTGCATTCAAATGTCCAACCATCATTTTGTATCCAGTCTTGGGATGTTGCTGCAGAATTTGGGTCACAGTTTCATCCAAATCGTTGTCCACTAATGGAGTTAATAGATCGTGGACTCTGATCATCAAAGATAACAAGACAAAAGTCAAAAGAGACAACAAAAGAAATGTCACCTAACTCACAGTACAAACGGAACACATTGATCACAAGATGTACGTTGATATGTCGTAAACTGCAGTTTAAGGTTGAGACTATTTTAAGCCTGTCATCTGGAACAAAATCATGGTGAGTTTATGAAGGCAGCATTATCATAGGGGGTCAAACTGATGCAATTGTGCTTAAAAGGTGTCAAATCTGACTCCGTTCACCTTTTATCCAGTAATAGGGTTACAGATTATCTGACGAACTGAAGAGTTTAATTCATGGCAACCATGTAATGTCAACGTTACCATCAATAAACATTACGTACATTTGCACACAGATATACTGCCACTTTTAAAAGATAATACGTTTAACCAGACAAACACACTTGACATAATGTGGAGTAAAACTACACGTTACCTTATTCCGTACTGTACCATCCTCTGACGAATCGTTCTCTCGCACACTCAGAGGTGTGCCCCCTAAGTAGGCGTGCTTCGATTATATTTGGAGGTAAAATGTACGACGGACGTCCAAGGGTCGCCTCCTCTGTCTCCGAGAGGATGTGAGGTTGGCGGGCAGCTTCTTGAAGACTGTCAAACACTGTTTGATCAACTTCCACATCCATACTGGCATTGAGCTGAGCCAAGTCATCTATCAATCTATCCAGCCGGAACTGAAGATAGCCGTTGAGTACATGGTTCTCTACATCGTTCGCTAATGATCGTATTTGATTTGAAATGGCTTGTAAAAACAATCCCATGAATAAACCAGCGTTAAAACAAATGCTAACGACTTCGACTTCTGCTAACGGGTAGCTGAGCGGGCTAGCCAACTTCAACATTACTGGGCAAGACAGAAGTAGTAGACCAGAAGCGATCACACTCCTGTGACCAATCCTGCTTCAGACAGAGGTTAGGACCTCCCACCTCATTAGCATACAGACACATACATGAATAAATTAATAAATGTAGGTGAACAGAAATGTAGAAATAAATACATGATATATGTATTTATTTATGTCCTGTTTGATTATCAACTTTTATTTATTCATCTATACATTTATTTATTTATTTCCATATTTATTTCAGCATTTATTTATTTGTTTATACTTGTATTTATTTATTCCAGCATTTAATTATTCTTTTATTTATTTATTTCTGTATTCAAACATTTATTTAAGCCTTTATTTATTTATTCCTGTATTTATTTATACATTTATTAATGCATTTATTTATTTATACTCAAGCCATATTCTGTCCTCCATAGAATGGGCTTCCATACAATTCACACACAAGATATAGTAGTAAATGCAGTACAAGTATTCCACCAGCAGAGGGCAGTCTGGTTACATTCTACCAACTAGACTATTTTTATTATCTGGCAATGCACAGTAAAAATCCTTCTTATATACAGTCTATGATTTAAAAAGAAAAACAATAGTCAGGTAATTAAGAACTTATGACTGGGAATACAAACAATCACAGTTATGATGAATCCCAGCTTTTTTTTGTTTTGTAAATGACCACCTGAGGTAAAAATGAAACCTGTCACACAGATCATCCCCGAAGCTGATTAGGATTCCGGTCACATTCATTGGGTACTCAGCGGATGCCTGCTGACAGAGGGGTTAAAACCAAATCCGGCCAATTTCTCTCTGTATTGATGTGCACACAATTGCACAAGCTTGAATCGATCATTGAGCTCCAAGCCCACCTGGGACTCGGCACACATTATCCCAGTTTAGAGAGTCACCAACGCTGATCTATTGACAGGCTGAACCAACCTGAGCACAGATCAGATCAATCTAGTCTTACAAATCGGAATTCAATGTATGAGTGCATACATTAGCTTTTGAGATTTGATGTTTGCATGGATCATGAGCAACCGGATTATTTATATCCCTGTTTACATGACTCTAACAGCATCCAGGATACTAGTGCGCATGTTAACGCCCTCTATGATGTTTGTCGCGTTGCTAAAACACCAGTGAGTGCTGGGCAGTACAGCTCTTGAACTCCTTACACGTCAAATACAACACCTAAAAATGAACTTTCTCTGACATATTTAAAGCATTTATTAACACTGGATGAACTGACTATGTGTAATCTGAAAGGTGTTGCTCTTGGTGATGAATCCATAGTATCATCAGTGTTGCTCACAGCCACAGAAAGCTCCAAAAAAACAACTGTAACCCACCAGCTCGACACCAAACAGCAGACAGACAAAGGTAAACATAGTGTTGCATTTAGCCGCTAAAAAGCCAGATATTTTTTTATATTAGGCTTACATTCATCAGGTAAATAGAAATAATACTCATACATGTAGCTACATATCTACTTGATGTGTAAATAAGCAACTGTCTTCTTACAAGTGGCAAAAAACAACAACTAATGCAGGTTAAAATATAAAGTAATTTATACTAAACAGATCAATAACAAGCAATGAAGAGGCTTACGGGGAAATGTTAGATGGAACAAATAGAGCATTTAGTACAGCATGTACCCTTGTGTTAATTGCATTAGCAGAAGGCAGGGACTGCTGTCATGTATGTCATAATACCAGTATTGTATTGTGCATTAGCGAGCAGAGAGTACTACACAGTCACACAAGGGGGAAAACTGTAAAGACGAACTTGTCAGGTGGGTGGGGGTGCGAGGCAGCAGGGAAAGGACCCAAATGTACAAGAGCGAGAACATGTTCAGTCATGAGTTGAAGAGGTTAAAGGGGTTTTCCTGTACCGATGGGAGGGTTCTGGGACAGAGGATGTCGTATATGTACAGATTGTAAAGCCCTCTGAGGCAAATTTGTGATTTTCGGGCTGTACAAAATAAATTGAATTGAATTGAAGATACATGAGCTAATAGCAAAGTGGGTTTGGTCTCAGATGGCTGATGAAGGAAGGTGAAAACCGGTGAGCAGGTGGTAGTGTGATCCAGCTGACTGGGACCAAGGGGCAGACTGAGTAAAATACAAGCAAACAAGACAGACATTGTGACAAAAAGTGAAGAAGATCAGAGTCTTGGTTCTGACATGTACATCCTCAGGGAGACCTTCAAAGACACAAAGTCTGTGTTATTTTCTAATGAACTGGAAAATCGGTGGCAAACACAAAGTAGCCCAGATACAGCCTTTATACAATCCAACTGTGACATAACGATGATTGTTTTTATAGGTTTTAGATTTTATAGGTTCCCAGGGACATTTTATGTACATTAACTTCTCGTACCATCTTTAAATGGACGTGGTTGTTTTCTGACATGAGTGTGAGCAGAAAACACAACACATCCAGTGTTGTGTTGTCATGCTAATCCCAGTCACACAGTAAAAATAATAAGGGCTAAAGGTTGAAGAGGCTAACCCGTGACTGGAGGGTTTCCAGGAAGAGCAAGTGGGGTGGAGGTGATAGATGGGATAAGGTTTGGTTTAGGTGCAATGCGGGCAGTAAGAAAAATAAATATGTGATTGTACTGCTGGTCAGATGCCAACTGCTAATGCACAGTGTGTTGTGGTGTGCAGGAATTTGGTAAAGAGGGCAATGAGAGTTCAGTCAAGCTTTCGTAAGTGTTTTTAAGCTTTAACCTTTGTCCTGATCTCGTCATTCCAAACCAGGAAGATCTTGGTAATCATTCCTAAAAAGCTTTGTACTGGCAGAGAACATATTTGACACAGAAAACGTCCCAAAGTGCAGGGCATTACGGGTCACTGAAGGTTTTGATGAGTATGAAATGGATGTGAATCTTACGCTATATCAAGGGCCTTCACAGTCACGAAGTGTTAGACCGCCATCATTCAAACAGCAAATGAAAGAATATCATTGGGAAGAATGTTGTTGTTCATCCCTCCAGGGGAGTTCTTAGGTAGCTGTGTAGTGTATTTCAATAAGCAGGTCGATGAGAGAGCTGGCGGCAGCGATCTGATGATAAAATACCAAATATTGGCTGCAGCCTTTATGGCCCTAAATAGCAGTACTTAGAAACCATACTCAGCAGGCCCCCAAGGACGGGCTGTGGTTATTTGGGAAAACAGAACATTTCTCCAACCGTCAGCATCTTCTAGTCTAGAGAGTGGGGAGATTGTACATTTTGCATCAGCATATTTAAGTAAATAAAATCAAGTCATTCTATTTCCTTTACATTTGTTTAAAGCTGCAACAACAGATTTATCTGACCACTTGGGGCAACGCAACAAGCGACAAACGCAATATTAACATCTCCTATGAAGTCGTAATAACTAACGTGTTAGCAAACTATTATCTTTTCACGCATGCTGCAGACACAGAGCAATATTAGCATTCATTTGGAGACAGGAAGTCCAATATTCACTCTTCTTTTAGCTCTGTTTGGTCTCCACCAACTCTGAAGGGAAAGATCCTGCTCTTTAGCTACTAAATACCAACGTTAGGTGAGTGGCCTGAGGCTTCAAATTTCTTTGGACGTGTCTGGGAAGGAGTGTCAGATTTTGCTCGTTACATGCAAAGTGTTTTTTTCAAAATGAACTTCTTACGTAGGTTTACTTAGTCTTTAGGTTTACTTACGCAACAAAACTACTTCGTTAGGTTTAGGCAACAATGGAACTTGGTTAGTCATAGTACTGAAGTTGTGGGATAAATGTAAGATAAAATAAGTCAAAGTTGACTTGGTTTCACATGCGACAGGCAGCGGTCTGCTCGGTGAAAGTCCTGTGTTTGTTTGTCCCTTGGAAAATATGATCGGGGTGAAAACAGAGGTGACTTTCGTTCCATATTCTAAGGCTAAGTTCAACATTCTCAGACCTTCAGAAAATCTATCTTGGTCAAAGAAGACAAAGTGAAGCTGAGGAGGGGCAAGCAAGCAGAAATGATTCTAGTTGACTGGGATTTCTACCTGTAAATTGCACACGTGCCTCAAAATATAGTTAAACGTGCTGGTTGAAAGAGGAACTGAATACATTTTACACATAAAAGTTAGTTTAATAGTCATCGTGAGTGCTCAGTCTGTGAAAACGGCAGTGGTGGGCCGTCAGGGCCAGCAAAGCCTTCTCTGCTGGCCTAAACAGAATCACAAAATTATAGCTGTTTTATAATTTAATCATTTTTCACAAATACATGTATTATCATTTTTTATGATCTAATTTTCTCATTGCACAGCTACTGTCTTCCTCAGTTGCTCCGCTTCCAGTGCAGCTTGTTTTAAGTAGAGCTTTTATCCAATCAGATTTCACCTCTGTGTCTCTTGGTAAGAAGAGAGGCCCGAGGCCTGCTAGGAAGCCTTTGCAGTTTAAGTAAATGGGGACGATATTGTTGATTGTCATAGTCTTCAACCAATCCGATTTTTAGTTTGACATGTTGGGCGTGCCAGAGCTGTCTAGGTGGCCTACAAGTACGTCAGCATTAACGTGGAGCTCAGCAATAACGTGCGGTGTGATTGGTCAGTGGGCTAGCATGACTGTTGTGAAACTGAAGCAGGTAGCAGAACTTAGTAAGAGTAGTAAGAGTTCAGGTTGTAAGATATTTATTAAGAAGTTATGACATTGACATGACATTTTTTACCATTTTGCTTGGTGTAGATTCTTCTTCTTTTTTTTTACCTAGCTCTGTTTTTTTAACACTCAATGGCTGAAGGAGTAGGAGAAACGGATTTGGTGGCGGAATTACTGGCAACGCCTCTCTGGAGAAAGGCATTTCAAATATCATGACATAATTTCATTCAATCGACCTTAGAAGCCTAGAAGACATTATACAACATCTGAAGTCATCCTCCTGCTGCTTGGATATACCAACATAATTTTTCAAAAATATTTCAAACTGCATGACCACTGATCTTTTACAAATTGTAAACACATCCCTTCTCTCAGGCGTCTTCCCACAAGCCCTAAAAACTGCAGTTATTAAACCACTCCTAAAGAAGGCTGATTTAGACTCCGCAACAATGAAAAATTATAGGCCAATATCAAACCTCCCACTTTTAAGTAAAATAATTGAAAAAGCATTTTTTCAACAGCTGAACAACTTCTTGGCCGTAAATAACTGCTTTGATGTCTTCCAGTCAGGCTTTCGACAGCACCACAGTACTGAAACTGCTCTTGTTAAGGTTTTCAACAACATCCAATTAAACACAGACAATGGCAGAATTTCAGTCTTAGTATTACTGGATCTCAGTGCTGCATTCGACACGGTCGACCATCACATACTACTAGAAAGACAAAAAATCTGGGTGGGACTCTCTGGCACAGCACTCAACTGGTTTGAATCCTACTTGAAGGACAGAGAATACTTTCTGTCTGTAGCTAATTACACATCAGAGCTGACTAAAATGACATGTGGTGTTCCCCAAGGTTCAATACTGGGGCCTCTTCTGTTCAACATGCTTCCACTAGCTCAGATTATGGAAAACAACAAAGTGTGTTATCATAATTATGCAGACGACACACAAATCTACATAACTATATCACCAGGGGACTATAATCCCATAAAAGGGCTGGGTAAACGCATTGAACAAATCAACAACTGGATGTGCCAGAATTTTTCTCAATTAAACAAAGATAAAACAGAAGTAATTGATTTTGGTACCAAGGACGAACGACTGAAAGTCAGCGCTCAGCTTCAATCACTGATGTTAAAAACCACAAACCAAGCCAGAAATCTAGGTGTAGTTATGGATTCAGACCTCAACCTGAACAGCCATCAAGACAATTACAAAATCAGCCTCCTATCACCTGAAGAATATATCAAGGATTAGAGGACTAGTGTCTCAACAGGATTTGGAAAAACTTGTCCATGCATTTATCTTCAGTTGACTGGACTACTGTAACGGTGTGTTTACTGGTCTCTGTAAAAAGTCAGTCAGAAAGCTGCAGCTGATTCAGAACGCTGCAGCTCGAGTCCTCACTAAGACCAAGATAGTGGATCACATCACTCCAGTTCTGAGGTCTTTGCACTGGCTTCCTGTCCAACAAAGAATTGACTTTAAAGTCCTGCTGTTGGTTTATAAAGCACTGAATGGTTTAGGACCAAAATACATCTCTGATCTGCTGCTACCTTATGAACCATCCCGACCCCTTAGGTCGTCTGGGACCGGTCTACTTTCTGTTCCCAGACTCAGAACTAAACATGGAGAAGCAGCGTTCAGTTGTTCTGCTCCACATATCTGGAACAAAGTCCCAGAAAGCTGCAGGTCTGCTGAGACCCTCAGCTCCTTTAAATCAAGATTGAGGACTTTTCTGTTTGCTGCTGCCTTTAATTGAACCACATTCAATTAATATATTAATCAATTTCCTGCATTTCTGCATTTTACTACTGCATTTTATTTCTTACACTGCTTTTTAGTGTTTCAATGACTGTTCTTAATTGTTTTTAAATCTCCTTTTCTTTTGGCTTATGTTTTGATGCTTTTAATGGTTTTATGTGAAGCACTTTTAATTGCCTTGTTGTTGAAATGTGCTATACAAATAAACTTGCCTTGCCTCCAGGAAAAAATGGACATCGTAAGAAAGGGTCGGCCAACCCCACAGCTAGCAGCCCTGACCCAGCATGGAAAAGGATTCGTACGAACGGTATTTCTGGCTGACAGCGTCGGAGAAGTGTTGCACATGTTATGGCAGGGAATGCGTTTCATTTGCAACTAAGCGTCTTGGTGTTTGGAGTGTACTTTTGCTCTTTTTCCAATTTTGCCAGCAGCTGATACTAAGAAGCACTGCTTATAAAAGGAGGCTGATGCTGCAGAGGGATTTTCCCGGAGCCATCAGTGTGAGGAATTTAAGTTTAAGAGCATTCTTAGTATGATTAAAAGCACACCTTGTAGAAGATATTAAATGTCACAATATATTTACTTATAGAGGATATTATATGTCTGCAATATATTTACGTGTAGAAGCTTTAAACCAAAAAGACTGGAGGTATAATCACTGAATGTATTGAAGGAGATTAGATGAATGTTAGGTGAGTGAGGGGTTCACAGGTTGCAACCATACACAGGAAAGGAGTGAAGACACCGTCAGCTGGGGGGGAAGAGAAAGCAGACTTCAGAGGAGGATTGACCAGGCCAATGGGTCAAAGGCCAGGAGGAGCTTATTGGATTTCAGCCAATCACTGAGCTGATATGGGACATCTCAGAGACACTCAGAACACAAAACAACTGTGACTGTCCGGAGAAGATCAGACCTAATGTGGAGTACATTACAGCTAGACTGGGCAACGCCAGACTGTGGTGTACGACATATTGTGTCTCTGCTCCATGGAACATTAGATTATTAATAGTGTGATTCAGTTTGTAACTGTTTTTGCATTTGTTGGATAATAAATCCTTTTGATTTTGACTTGGACCAGCTGTTCTGTTTTGGAGGCGGATGAGAAACACATGGCAAGGGGGAGGGGCGGTTTCTCTCTTCGATCAGAAGCTCTGTGCCCTAACATCAGCAAGGCAGGAGATGGCTGAGGAACTCAAAGAGTGACACGCAATCTAAAAAGTGAAAATGGATTTTTTTGAAGTGGCAGTCTAAACAATCAGAGACTGGATTTGCGCATTATTGTTGTTACGGTTCAGACAGCGATGCACAATGGGACCAAGATGAGTCTGTAAAGTGTCTGTCACCTCTTTTCAAACACACTCTAGCGGGCTTTCCCTCTCGGGTACACCATTTGCTGTGAAGTGATTACATTCAGCAGTAAACATGGATCGCTTGCTGACATGAACTTTTAGAATTCAAGAGTTGTTCGTGATATTTTCTGAGGCACTAAGCCGCATGTGAATAAATTGTTTTTCAATGTTCAGTTTGCTTGATTCCCTTCTGCACCATGGCTTCTACCTTCAGGCTGTTTCACAGTTATTAGTACCGCTGTGTCCTACCAACAAGTTGTCAGTGCTGCAGCGAGACACAAGCTGCTACTTTGGCAATCACAAACACTTTTAGGGGGCTGACAGTTTGCAATTTACACATCCAGCTGCCAAAGAGGCAACATTGATTGATTGCCATCCGTCATGTTTCTGTCAGTATTCACTCTCCTTCCAGCTCTTTTCGACTCCTGAGAAAATATATATCCAGCTCTTTAGCTGCTAAATGCCGCACTGTGTTTCCCCGGCTTTTCTCTAACCGTGTGTGTCTGCTGGGCAGATCGTGTACAGTAGGTCGTGTACAGTAGGTTTATCAGAGCTCTTTCACCAAAAACAGCTCCCTGCTGCTGCAGTCGGCGATGACGATAGCAGTGAGAGTCAAACAAAGATGTAAAAGTTGCGTCTGTAAAGCCAAAACAATGAAATAAAGAGGTTTAAAAAGCTTGATAGAGCTGAGGGGAACTGAGTTGGATGATAATTCTGTGTGTTCCATCTATTGCTCATACTGAAATATGAATTAGGGCAGCTTTGAAAAGATTCTAAGTGGTATAAAGAAAAACAGGATAGACCCATAAGCAATGCAGGCAGTCAAGCTTTTCTGAAGTTTGTTTTTAATGTTTAAAAAAAAATGTATTTTATTTTTCTATGCCTTTTCTGCGAAAACAACACATTTAAACTCAAAGGTGGGGCCTGAATTATCCTGAATTTTTGAAGCTCATACCAATAACGTCATTTGAAAGTCAAAACAATCAGGCAATATTAGTTTTGAAGCCGTGCTAGTGGCACGGCTCTAAGCGGCAATGTCTGCCAGTTTAGTGCAGACACACAGATAAATCACACAGATATTCATGTCCCCCAAATGATTAATCCTATCGTGATCCCCTGACCTTTGCTCTTATGAGACCATGAGGTCAAATCATCGGGTCAAATTTTTGAATTTGTGCAATACTGTGGCTTGTCACCATCATCCTCAGCTGTAGTTCAGTGCTAATTACCTACTACTGATTTACACATCCCATGTCCTTTTATGCTTTGATAATTTAGTTACTTTTGTTGAATAAATGACTTTGTCTGATCTCTGAGGCGGAGTGTGTCCCACTCATACCTCAAGAGCCGGGAGTAGCCTGCAACCATAAAAAACAAAGATTCTATGTATTTGCTTCTCAGAGGATAGAGATCAAGATGTATTCTGATTTTTTAGTTTAAAAATAACACTGCTTCTAAACATCCTCTAGCATATCTTTGACATTTCTATACTATAATATCTTGTAATTTATTGGCAGAAATACAGTATATTTTGATAGAATGTATCCGTGAGAGCCACTCAGCAACTGCAGCAAACATATAGGCATGGCGTGTCCTGTATAAATCAAACCTAAACAAAGCATGCACAAAGCAAAGCCTTGTGATTCGAGGGGTGATCCCTGTTCAGGCCTGAAAACGGGCTAAACATCACGGGAGCATAGTGTTGAGTTCATGTTCATTTGTTTCTCATGTCAGCTGACATGAGAAACACAGCTCACAGTGTAACACAATGTTGTGTGAAAAAATGCCTCAATGAGTCGTTTGTTTTAGCTCTGGCCTCTCTTTAGTATCACAAGAGACATTATATACAATAGCCATTCAGTGAATGGACATATTCTTCAGTGTCCACAAGTTATGAAACTGGATCGTTTCTCTCTTGTGTTGTTGATATTGCCATTTATTGGGTTCTATTATGTTTTTTTTTACCCGCTGTGCTTTGTTCCCATCTCTTATCCGTAGTCATTAGCTTATTTTAGCAATTGCGCACCTTTTCGGTACATTGCTCTTGCAAACGGCACCCAATATGCTGAAAACACAAAATTATTAAACAAATGATAAGCTTGTTTCAATGATTTGAGAAACAATGCAGCGTTTAATAATACATGGTCAAAAGTGTGCTGGGCTCACATACTGTATATGGCACAAACAACGAGGGACTGTTGTTCTGTGCCATATAAAATTAAAGCAACTCTTAACCTGGGTTGTTGTCTAGAAAAAATCCTGTACACTCTACGTAGTAAAACTCCGCTTCTGTGTCCTTGGAGAGGCTGGGTTCCAAAGTGCAGGGTTTCTTGTAGAAATCGCCTAAAATCACTAGAGGTCATCAAGTCTAAGGTGAAATGGTTTCAGAAGAATCTATTGCTTGCAACATTTAAAGTCAGTTCAACAGAGGGGCAATAGAAAGCATCTTGACTGGACACATTACAAACTGGCATGGTTTGTATGCGGCCCTGAACAGAAGGGCTCCACAGCGGGTGACTAGCGCCTTCTCTGCTGGCCTAAACAGAATCACAAAGTTACAGCTATTTTATAATTTAATAATTTTTCACAAATACACTACATGTATTCTAATTATTTATTAGCTGTGCAATGAGAAAATAAGCTAATGGGAAAAATAGTTGTACATGTACATGTAGTGTATTTATGACAAATTATTAAATTATAAAATAGCTATAACTTTTTAGGCCAGCAGAGAAGGCTTTGCTGGCCCTGACGGCCCACCACTGGTGTAAAATCATATCCATAATTTGAAATGTATTCATGTATATTCAAATTCATACTGTGATATTGACCTGTATCATTATGTTATTCACATCACTAAGGCAGGGTGTTTGTGCTGTTTTAGCCGCCTCAAACTTGTAACCTTTTGACACGCAGGTAAAGCAAAGTTCAATCTTTGAGGCAACTACTTCACAGTTGAGTGTAATGGAAACAGGATGCTCTGTCAGGGGGTGAAAGAAAGGGGCACTGTCAGACAACAATTAGTGGCGCGTCTATTGATTCAATTCAATTTGCCTCACATGCGACGATATTGTTGACGGGTATAGGGGAAATCAGGAAATATGTACGACGCGAGCTGTAATCTATGACGGCCAAGGAATTAGGAAGGGACAGGGAGTCTTAGTTTCGCTCTACATAAACATGCACAACTCAACAATATGAAAACATGCACTACTCAACCAGACTCGTGTTCTAATGGATGGGGGGCAAGAGCCGGTCACAGTGACCTGCTGCCACTGGCGTTAAATCAGAGGAAGACGAGTGGGGAAGGAGACGGTGATTAATCAAAACCCTCTGTTTTACATGTCCGTTCTACACGTTGTTGCATGTCTATTTAGGGGCCTAGAGACAGAGAGCAAGGCAGGCACCTGGGGAGGGGGGAGACCCAAGGGACCGATAAAGTTACCCCAACCTAGGGCAGAATGGAGGTATGAAGTGATCTACAATGCTATTGTGAAGTTACAGTAGTTGATTCCGGACAGCTCGGTTTACTTGTACACTGTGATGCAGATAAACCTGAACTCTTGTGGTCTGTGGGTGTTCGTTACTGAGTTCCTAATAGTGAGATCCTGTGGTGTCTCACCACGAGTCAGATAGATAACAGTTATTGAGTTAGATATTGAGTTTTAACAAAAGTCATAAAGTCAAAGAAGCTGATCATCGACATCGAAAATCTATTTCAAAAATAAGAAAAATCCTATCTTCATTTTAGAGAAGCAAATAAATGATTGTCTGTGTCCTATTCTATCTCAGACCTCCTATCTTAACTATCAATTAGATTTTTACAAGCCATAATATCAATGGCTCTCAATTGTCACTGGGTATATGGCTTGCTATCATGAACAAAAAAGAGGCTGGCTTTAAATGTTTTAATCTGTATGACCACTGGCAGAGCCTCATGCTTCCTTGCAGGCCTCTCTAAGGAAACATGTGTCCTAACTGAGGACACATGTTTCCTTAACAGCAAAAATCCTAAACATCATCCTAAATTGAGTTAAGACTGGAGGTTTCTGTGATGAGACATGTTGTGTGCCTCACACTGAATAATCAGTGCATACAATCACTATATTCTCACATTATTCCTACACTGATACATTCATTTTTTGAGAATTTATTGGGTAGGATAATACACTAAGCATGTGCATTGCTTACATTAAGTTTAGGAATACATATGGTGAAGTAGACAGTGTGGGGCTATCTAATACTAACTGTACTCCTGCTCTGGGTCTGTATGTTTACAGCAACGATTAGTGGAACATGCTGGTTCTTCTCTTGTTTGGTCTATTAATGACTGAACTAAATGTTAAATAGAAAGTTACAGAGTGTCAGATAAACAGCAATGTCAGCGAATCAAACCGAGTGCCTCTAAAGTCAATATTACTGATTCAGATTGCAATCTCTGCTGTCCGTTTACTGCTCAGCCATTTCAACTGTGCCTTGTAGCTGGAGAGCGTGGCGAGAAGCAAAGCGATCACTGTCTGGAGATTAGTGAGCATGCTCAATGGATTATATGACACAAGTGATTCCAGACATTTCTAATGTCTTGTTGGTGTATCTCAGCCACACCATCAGCATCTCGTAGAATTAAAGCTGAATGCAGCTACTTCTACAGTATGTGAAGAAGTACAAACTTTTCTCAGCTGCTTTCAAGCCTTCAAGCTGTTTTTTTTTTTATATCAAAATAAAACAATTTTCACTTTAATGTGCCCTCAAGTTATGAATCTTTTGAAACTTCTATTTCCTGCAGACGTGATGAAATGCCATCCTGACTTTGCCTCAGCTGAGGAAGATAACAATTTTCCATTAGTAGAAGTGAGACAAGAGAGGAATATCAAGGACGAACGGGAAGTAAAGAACATAGAAGATAGAAGATGTACGGTAAGATTGAGCTTTTCATTACTGCTGTGCTGCTTTTCATTACTGCTTTATTCACTGTTGCCGTGATACAAAATGCAAAGAGAAATTAGGTATGATGACTCATTAACTTAAATTAAATTAAATTAAGCCAGAGGAACAAAAAAACAACAACACTTGGAAGTGTCTCCTCCGCTATTAGATAATTAAATTGCTCCGGCGGTTCTTCGGTGCTTAGTTGTTTTTAAAAGAATAAACAGATTAGTGGGAGGTCTGGCTGCAGATTGCGCTCGCCTCTCCCGCATCTAATTGCCACTCGGGACGCTAAAACATGGTTAATGTAACCTCCCTTGTAAACCTTATTTTGGCTCGTTATGTCACCACAGGGTTCTTATCCAAAGCCAAACGCCTAACCCACCATGGACATTCACTATACAATGCTCCAGCCTCACATACTCTGCAAATGCAAATGAATGAGAAAGCAGTGTGTGGGTGCAGCCACTGTTTTTTCCCCATCAATACATAACAATGCTGTTATTCAACAGACCTTTCAAAGGATGTTAAAGGTCAGTAATTCCCTGAGCAATCGACGCCCTGCCATAAATTCAATTTATTCTGGGTGGGAATATAAATGTGTTTAGTGCAGAAAAAAAAATCTAAAGTAAGTATAATCTGAGTAGCGCTCAGCTAAATATAATATCTAAATATTTTTTTTAATTTATTATACTATATTAATCCCTTTAAGGGGGGAATTTGTCTCTGCATTTGACCCATCCCTGTATATAGGGAGCAGTGGGCTGCCAATGACAGGCGCCCGGGGAGCCTGGGGTTCAGTGTATTGCTCAGGTACACTTCGACACGTGACCCATCCCAGTCGAGGATCGAACTGTTGACCTTCCGGTTGCCAGACAACCCTCTTAACCCAGTGAGCCACGGTCACCCCTAAATATATAATGGTAATCAACTGAAAACAACTGAATGATTCAGGTGTCTCTCGCCAGTGAAGATAAAGTAATTACGAAGAAAAGCACTCAATTGATTAAAGCGCTTAAGCCACACACACGCTTTTAAAAAATAAAAGTCAATGTCATTCTTTGTCATCCTGTAGCTCAGCATCATTCAAGCCACTGGGATTTTGTTTTAATTTTTTCTGAAACAGAAAACAGACATTTGTGTATCTTCAAGGGAGTTTTTGTTGCGGGAAATAATACTTTTACTGATGGGGAAGCCGAACTCAGGCTGTGCATGCAATGCTTTTTAAAGGTCTGTGTGTGTAGAGCTGCGTTGACTCCGAAGACAAACTGCATTATTCATCCCGCTATAATGTCTGCCCTGTGTCCAACTGGTCGTCCTCGCGGCAATTTACTGCACATCCTGACTGTCACGTTCAAAGCACATGTAACTGGCAAAAAAAAAGAAGATATGTCAAGCTTCTAAAGGGACTGGGCCTTCTGGACAAAATAAAGAACATAAACAGAAGAGAGAAAAAAACCACACACAAACATGCATTGTCCAGTTAACAAACTGAACGATTGTGCACAATAAAAGCAGGCGGGAATAGAACTGTATTTGTGAAGACCCGTAATTAACATCCTTGCGTCTTTGTGCTTAAAGCCTCCTTTGCTGCATGTAGGAGATAAAAACAAAACAAAACAGGCAGCCTGTTTGGAGGATGTGGAGAACACAATCAAGACAGTTGCCTCTGAGACATTACTTTATACTGCCAGTTTGTCGGTTAATTAGTTCACAATGCAAAGCACAAAAAAAACAGCTATTTCTTTTGTACATAACTTCCCTTTCATTTACCGACCGTATCAGTACGGTGTATTAGTTTTGCAGTGAAGTTACTGCGATGCTGCAAACTGCAACACGTTTCGGGGTTTCATTGATCCACCATCCAGAAGGTGTATTTGGATAAGGAACATATAGTATAGTTTCACCACCTTGGTACTGCTGAGGGTTGGGCATTTCCCTTTTCCTGTTGATCATGCACTGGCTTGTAGGAATCCAGAGAAAAACAAAGAAAAAAGCCAACCAAATCATGAGAAAATAACGGTTATATAAAGTGTTGGGCCGAGACAGAAAAACCCCACTGCTGCTCTGATTTTTATGAAAGGTGCACTGTACCTTGTTTTATAAATCAGGGTTTAATAGTCACAAGCAAAACGTCAGTTTGGTAGACTGGGGCTGGGCATCATGGGAATTGTATGCTAGGTTTCTATGGAATGTCAGGATATTGAAGCCTCTTCTGCATTGATTTCAATTCTCATTTTCAACACAATAAGTCCACAAACTGTGTGATGTTACATCAGTTTTCTATAAGGAGAACATTTATTGTTGTCGGCAGTGTGGGTCATATTAAAGAATAGGTTTCATCTTACCAGAAAAATATGGTGGCTAACCAGGTACGCTGAAAGAAAAATGTAACCTTGACTCAACTAATGGTTCCCATTCAATGTCTTCAAGTTAAACCAACATAATTCTATTCCAAGTCAAGTGTAACCATTTTACTAAAGATGTACACATAATAGTAGCGTATTGTATTTTCGGGGTTTCTGACCTGTTCATGGAAAACAGTTTGAGGTCTAGTGGATTGTGGATTATTGGTAGAGCCAAGGTTTCTGCTACTTGGATTAATGCCTAATCTACTCATGTAGCTGCATTTTCAGTTCAATTACATTTGATCTGTATAGCCCAATATCACTAATCACAAATTCGCGACAGAGGGCTTTACATTCTGTACAGCATGTTATTCCTTTGTCCTTGGAACCTTTTTTGGAAAAACCTCCCAAAAAAATAAATCAGTTTAACAGGGAATAAAAAAGAAAGAAATCTCAGGGAGGGCAACTGAGAAGGGACCCCTCTCCCAGGATGGGCAGAAGTTTAATAGATGTCATGTGTACAGAAGGAACAAAATAAAACTACAACATAGACAATCCATATGACAGAAATGTGTCACGATCAGGCTTCGCCTTCTGTGTTCTATGTGTGTCTTTGTGTAGCTCCACACCCTCCTCACTCTACCTGTCAGCCACTCCCTCAGCACCAGCCTAACTCCCTTCACCTGCCTCTGATCACTAATCAAGCACTCCCTCATCAGCACAACTCCCCTCACCTGTTCAAGCCACTATTTAAAGAGCTTGCGCAGTTAGCTGTTCTGCTCAGCGGCCTGCTCAGCCGTCGCCATGTTGAGAGCTGTGTGGGAACAAATCCTCAATCATGCTCTGAATTTTGAATTTAACAGCGTAACAACAGTTTAAAAGCCTTATTTCACTTTGAAAGATACATTTAGTAGCCTTTGCTTATTTGCTATCTTCCAAATCTGTCTTTGATACCAGTGGTAATATCGCAAAATAATTTAAAGGTCACGCAGCTGCAGCTGCAGTTTTGGTCTCTTACTGCAGGATATGCGTGTACACATTCAGAACGGCAATAACAGCGTGTTGCTATCAGTGCAACTTTCCACTTGAGCAAACGTATTGGTATGAAATTGTTCAAGAGTTTAACACACACACACACACACACGCACGCATAGTGTATCAAAATATCTGCTCTTCCTCTTGCTGCTCTTTCTGTTCCTCGCTGTACTGCAGGTTGGAATTCTGCCCGACAGGAAGTCACACCTTACGAGCTAAATTCTTTTTAAGATGGAGCTCCTCTCAGACAGAATGTTTCCAACATGGAGGAAGCTCTGTGCTTTTTGGCTGCTGCTGCCTTCAACCCACTGTGCGAGATGGCTAAAAATTGCTGTAAGTAGCTGCATGCACACTGTCAGATCTGAAAGGGGGAATCCCTCCCTCCTTCCTTTCCTCCCTCCCTCCCTCTCTCTCTCACATCTTATCTCCACTCTCACGATGCACAAATCCACTGGTCCGATGCTCCACAGAGGCACTATCCATGTGAGCCAGTTGTGGGAATGCTTTCAGTCACAGCTGCTGCGAGAGGTGAGTCATTATTTATCTCTGTCTCTCCTCTCATGATGGACTTTACCTCAGAATTTCACCACCTCTTTGCATTCTTACGTTCATTTTTAAAAATTGTCAAAACTGTCATTTATAGATCTGATGTAACACTGGCTAGAAATGTGAGCAATTCTATAGTGACATCATCATAATTGTTTTTTGTCACTGAACTTGTCTCTTTCTGGGTTACATGGCTGAACATGTTGCAGCTTCATGATATTTTTAAGGTTTTTTTCTTGTTTATTTTCTACTTTTTGTTTGGGGAATCTGTTTGACCAGAATAATCTGTCAAGATCAACTACTAACAGCATCATATAAACCTATAAATCATACTATATTTGTGTGAATTGTATTCTAAACTTATAAATCCCCACATCATCATAAGGCTATTTTGCACGTTTTACTCTCGTAACCAACAACAATGATTCAAATGGGGTATAAAACGGTTTTTAATAGCTTTTTGTGTGTGATGGACTCGAAGCTGTGCAGCGTGTGCTAATGTGCCACACAGTCTCATGGTGCAAATGAGTGATACAGTGAAAAGTAAGAGACCCCTCATTCATTGGTATTAGGAAAATCTTACAAATGCCATCCCCATTGTCTAACTGTCACTGTGATAACGGTCTTCAGAAAATATAATTTCCTCACAGATTATTCACCACAGTGGCAAAGCAACAGCAGTGTGCATCACGCTGCGCGAGACGAGGAGCTGGCTTTGTAGGCGCTGACCTGAATCTGGTGCCTGATAAACACATCCCCTGCTGGGGGAACAAAAACTCACCTCATTTCAGCTCATTTATTTGATGTTCGTTGTGACGACAAGTATGTGCGCTTCTCTGTGGCATCTGCTGAAGAAGAGAAGTGTGGCAAGTCACTTTATTATAGCTCATGTAAATAGTGACTCATAGGACTCAGCTGGCTTTGAACAGAACGTAATTGGGAAAACAGCTGCAAGGAACAGAACGGCATCGGTTCAATGTGGGTCTCCAGCACTCTTAATTTGTCAGGTAGTTAATCCAAAAGATAGGCCAACAACACACATTACTATCTGGTATTCTGTTAATAACCGTTTCACTAATGGGTTTCAAGGAAATATCATATGATGGTATCATGATATAAGATTACAGAATTTGTATCCATATTGTGCACTCCTAGGTCCTAGTTTGTTCTTTTTTTGTCATCTTTGTGGAAATTGACATTGTATGTAGTTATTTTGTTGATAATTGCATCCAAGTTGCTGTTGGTGGCAACCACCAACAACTAATCACCATTAGACTACAAGCCAAGAAAAGCATAGTCATGACTTGAATGGTGATTAGTATAAGTTTGTTCCCAGTAAATGTATTGTTCCTTACAATCAATGTACTTCTTTAAATTTAAGCTGCATATTTGTCTTTGTAAGGAGGACAATTAGCCTACTTTAATTGAAAAACACATTGAAAGACTACTGTTGTGGACCTTAAAATGTTAAGTCTATGCACATCCGATAACTTGTAACTATAATATAAGAAACCATAGGGTATCATTATGTGATTCCTTTACTTTCGTATTAAAATAGTTTTCAACTAGCCTATAAATACTACAACAGCACAACATAACTCCTGAATATCAGTTTTGGATTCCTCAGGACTTTCTGTAGCCCCTTCTGGACACACCTATTGAAAATGGCTGCGTCTCGGAGAAAAAGTAAATGACATTTAATACTGTGTTTGTGATAGCTTAGCCATGGCAACCTTTGAAGAGGTGATTATTAATATAATGTTTTGCTATCGTTCCGTGTCATTGTCATTGGATACAGTCGGATCATGAGATTGGCTGCAGATTGAGATTCGATGGATGTGGTGGATCAGCTTTGTGCTGCCCACGCAGATCAGTGTGAGAGGATGCTCAGCGAAGCGCTCTCTGCTACACTGTGAGCTTTTAAAATCCTGACAGACAAAAGGCATTCAGCAGGACTGTACTTCAATTTGAGCAGATTGGAGAATAAAATGCCAAGTCGATAAACTTGCAATTGTATAGGCTTTTGTAGATAGTAGTATATGGAGCCACAAAACTGACAAAATGTATCAAAGGTTATCAGATCATATCACTATCAATCAATATTGAATACATCAAATAATAGGCTACCTTTAGTAAAATGAAGTGTAAAAAGAAATAAAAAAAAATGTATAATCAAAGCTTTTTATTCTTTTACTTTAGCACCAATCAGTTGATAGAATAAATTAAAACCTTTAGATTAGAAAACTTAATTAATCCCCAGTGGGGAAACTCATTTGCCACCCAAAAACTCATACAGACAACACAGTACACAACACAGTCCACAGTACACAACAGACAAACACATTACAAAGGATAAATAACACCAGACAATGCCATATAAAACATGATTGACATCAGAAAGATAAAAACCTCTAAAGGTGTTCATTAAAAAATCGGACTGCTACTGGAACGAAAGACCTTCTTATTCGTTCAGTAGAACACTGAGGCATCCTGAGTCTCTCACTAAATGAGCTTCGGAGTCCATTGAAGACACTGTAGTGGATGGCCTTCAAACAAGACAATTGTTTTTAACTTGGCCCTTGTTTGCTTTTCAACAGTGATTTGTATGCATGTGTGACATCAGTGGAGTGATCGAGAGGACCATGTGAAGTTAAAGCAATGTCATGCTGCGTTCCATTTACCTCAAAAAATAGAAGTTGGAGTGGGGAATCATATCACATTAAGCCCAATAAGTATAACAAAACACAATGGGGTTTGCTCAAGCCAGGTTAGCAATAACGCATTACGCCAGCATTTTGGGCATACAAACAATGCACCAACATGTCACCAGATATGAGTTGGACAGTTCTGTATCTATGACTGATTTAATGAGACACAAAAAAGACAGAAGTGCAAATAAATAGCATATTACTACAGATATTTTACTGTTAATGCACGGAGCAGCCATCTTGGATTTTGAGGTTGGGATTGGTGGGGTTCGTCCGACTTTCCGAGTTGGAATCCAGTTGAAATTTCCGACTGGGAACTCAGAAATTCTAACTTCCCAGTTCAAATGGAAAGCAGCGTATAACATCCATACATTGCATATTGTTGTAGCATCATATTTATAAAAGTCTTGAAACTGTAGCAAAAGTTGGCAAGCTAACGCTACTAACTGTAAAAGTTCCCAGACACCTTATGCCTTTATTGTCAGAGTATTATTTCAATTGTAAGTTTTACACATGCTCTCGCGACAAACCTCCATTTTCAAGCTCAGCCTTCGCTGACTCATACAGACAAGTCCAGGCTGATTACCAGTTTGTGATGTAGCCAGAAACATGTGGCCAGATCAGGCGGCAACCTCCGGTTCTGCTGAGTGAAGCCGATGCGGAAGTGTCTTAAAACTTGCATTCTCTCCACTGACCAGCAGGGGGCGACTCCTCCGGTTGCAAAAAGAAGTCTGGTTATATAGAAGTCTGAGAAAATGACTATTTCTCACTTGATTTATTACCTTAGTGAACATTGTAAACATGAGTTTATGGTCTCAATCTCTAGTTTCAAGTCTTCTTCAATACAGCATGATTTTCAATTGGTAAATGATGGTCCGTTTAGAGTCAAATAGACCATAAAGCAGAGTATACTTTAGGGCAGTGATTCTCAACTGGTGGGTCGCGACCCAAAAGTGGGTCCCACTAAATACGGGTCCGCGAGCCTGAAAAAAAAAAAAAAAAAATCCTGTGCTTTTATTTTGAAGGTGATTTTTTTTATGCAGCAGAGTGTCGTCTATTCACACTCCTTAACAATATTTGCCGTTAATGCCTTGTAATGCTAATATCAGCAGAGGATAAACTGAAAGCTATACCTCTGTCAAATAACACTAAGTAGATAAATTGAAGACATGTCGGATGACATCAAACAACAGACCACAGCTCGAATTAAGGCAAGTGGTCATTTTGCATTACAAATGGACCAATCTACAGACATAACAAACAAAGCAGTTTGACTCGTTTACGTGAAACATATGTGGGACGGGGACTTACAGGAACAATTTCTCTGCACAAGAGAGGTCCCTACACTACGACTGCAGAGGACATTTTCAGCTCAGGTTCAAACTGCACCATCTTTACATTAAATACATTTTAGAAGTTGAAAATGTTGCTCTATTTGGGTCACGGCTTGTCATTAAGGGGTGATGGTGGGTCCCGCAGCCAGACCAGTTGAGAACCACTGCTTTAGGGCGCCGTCAAAGACACTACGTCACTTTTCCCTATTCCAAATATGCTAACTTCCGGTTGCAAAGGAAAACCAAGATGGCGACGGCGAAATCTGCAAACTCTAGGCTTCATAACAACAGTCCACAAACCAATGGGTGAAGTCACAATGACTATGTCACTTCTTATATACAGTCTATGGGCTAGGTAGATGCAAAGTGCGACCTGCAAAGTGCGTCGGGAAATTGCCAAACAGACTTTTGTTGATTTTGTGACCATTTTGTGGCGAGGCTTCACAATTTTTAGTGGGGCTTTGTGACTGAACTGTTTTTTTATCTGTCAGTCTCCAACATGCCTTTTGTGTACAGAAGAAACTGTAGAAAAATTAATCTCACTTAATTAATTGATGTGTGCATAAGCACGGGGTGTTCTGTGGTTATTTTACGATGTGCTGATGCTGGTTGCCAAGAATGTAACCAGCAGATCTGCTGTGCGTCATTGTGGCTTTATAGTGTGCAACATCACTCCAGTTAGAGACTGCAGATGGAACGGATACCTGCTGCCTTCAGATGACTGTCAGGAGAGTCCCCAATATAATACTGTTGCTGTCACAACAAGTAACTAAATTGCACATGCTACCAAACTCATCATCAGGAGCGATAACCCTGCAGTGGGTTATGTTACACACAGCAGAATGTACTGACTTCCCAGATACCGAATCTCATTAAATAATTTCCAAAGTTGGCAGCCCTGACCCCAATGCAAATACAACTTTATTTTCTAGATGTGTGTGATTTGATGTTTCTTTTCTCACTGTGTCAAAGAGAATAAAAAAATAAAATAACATAAAGATGTCCAAAAAAATTCAAAGTGTTAGCTAGCTTTCTTCTCTGGTGTTAGCTTGCAGGCTAAAGGGCTTTAGCTGCTGTTGCAGGGGTTAATATAATGTGGATGATAAAATGACGTGCACTGACTGGTGTAAATTGACGTAGTTTCGGAGTGGTACCTTGCTGAAAAGGCTGATCATTGTGTGTATATGTATTTTCTGTTAAGCCTATAGCATAGACTGTATATAAAGAGTGGACGTACCCAACAAACATGCCCGAGCTTGCGAACTGTGGGAAGGTGTGGGTTTACTGTGCTCTTCAGGGCCCCAATGAGGGTCTTCTGTGGGCAGACCTAGTCACTGTGATGTCAGCCATTGTTTTGTCGACTGCCGTTTTGAAACCTCAATTTGGGCATTTTGACGGTCGCCAAGGGTGAAGCTAAGTACAACTGAATAAAACATTTTAGGTGACCATAATGTTACATTAACTTTCATGAACTGAAAACACACTGTGAAAGGGTTAAAGTTCTAAGACGACAACGTGGACAACTCCCAGAGCGGACCACACCGTGGTAGCGACCCGTCAATCACAAGTTAGCCCTGCCCTAAAGCATACCCTGTTTTATTGTCTATTTGACTTTAAATGGGACCATAATTTACTAAATGAACATCATGCGGTATTGAAGAAGACGTAATAAATCAAGTGAGAACACACTTGAAAACACACTAACTCTGGACCAAACGTTGCCCTTCATGGCAAAGCTTAGCTTCTTATCATCATCATTAGGAAAAATATAAATGACATATTTTGCAAAACAGACTAGGAAATTTAAAAGATAAATCAATTTTATCGAATAATTGCTACTTTATTTTAGTATACCTACTAATTGGACTTAAAGTAAAAGTATATATTTATTACACTCCAGTTATGTTCTTCACTCTGATAACCTTTCATTACATTTAGTCAGTCGGGGCTCCATCTTAATGCATTCTTATGTCACAATAAAGCAATGTCATGACAAGAATCCTCACGACACCCTGATAACTGCAGATCACACTCACAGCGGCTAGATGGTTTGTTCATTGTCATTCATATGCTTGTTAATATTCCCATCATGAATGGATCATAACAAGTAAAATAGGACACACTACGCACATCATACCATTGGCTTGTTAGTTTAATGGCTACTTTGAACTCCACATTTTGACTGTACCATATAACATGCCGGTTTGTTGAGGAAATATACAGCAGTTACCTCATTTCCTTTCATATACTGTATTGTGGTAGATGTGCAAACAGCCCATGCTCACAAGTTGTTCCTTTGGTCTGATTAATATTTCCAAGTGATTATGTTTAATTGCATGTGTTATGCTGTGCATAATTGATGATTTCCTGCTATCTGAATGAATAATGTAAGACACATGAAACGCAAACCTACACCTGGGATCCTCTGTTGTTTTTTTTGGATTTCCCATTGAAATTAACCCCAAAATAGGCTCATAAATGTAACAGCTATTCATGTGTTCTATTTTATTCCACGACGTGAGCCTTCTCATTCACAATAATACAAAGTCTGCATGCGTGGGCTGAAAGCATAGTTATATAAGCTCTTACGTCACAATTTAACAGAACAAAAGAAACATGTCCACATGTTCCTCTTAGAACCTGTTTTGATAGTGTGTGTCAATGATCAATGGCGGACCTTTGAAGTCTGACAACAATTAGCTGTCAGAAGCTTCAAGATGTCTCTCCTCTTGATCTTTATGCTCAAGGTGCAGATCTTCCATTCTGATTTGTGACAGTTACAAGGTCCCAGCCAGAGTGAATGGTGCTTAGGTACGTGACATTGATCGTAACTGAGAGCACAATTTATGCAGTACGATAGTGTGCATCTTCACATGGGAGCAGCCACACATCACACGGTGCCCTCCGTCTCTGACATCACGTCCTCAAACAGCAACACAAGTCGGATCACAGGAGCAGGAAACGGATAGCGAGGTGTGTAGACACGCCACAGCAGAGAGTACAGGTGGCCACCATCTGCAGAAACAAATGAAGAAGTATATCTCCATAATGGGCCGTGTTGTTGACCTGGCTACAACAAAAATGCCAGAGGATAGATTTCCAAGTATGTTTCCATTATAAACAGAGCCCTCTGTTACGCAGCCAGAAGCATTTGGAAACATTCGGAAAATTGGTTTCGTCACGGTGTTTTTCTTTAAATTAATCGCCGTGGAATACAATTTTAGAATGAACAAAATGCTTTGACCAGCATGCTCTATGAAGTCATATGAATGTGAAAACTTTACAAAATGTTACTGGAGGGGATTCATGAGTTTACACTGACAAAAAACAAAGCAGCAACCCCTCATGTCTTCTTGGTAGCTGAGTTTGTTTGGTTAATATTTCAAAGAGTTGGTGTCATGCTGTTGTGACTTGCAGCTACTGCTATTTTGCATCATCCGAGGATGAATTACTTATAAGAGGATGGCCCCCTGGGCACAAATGCATAAAATTCCACAAAGGCAGACCCCCGCCGCAGGCAGAGTCGTGTTGCTCTTGATCAGTTTCCATCTTTATTTGTGAGATTTGAAGTATTCCACCTAAACGTATATATTTTGTTCCATGCTTGAGGTGAAGACCTGTTTAAAACCTCACAAAAACTTCCTACCATAGGTGGTCCCCCACACTGACCTTTTCTTTCCATGGATAATACATAAAACACAATAGGGCTGTAGCTCCCAACCTGTTTTGTCACATCTCAATGAAAATGTAACATGAACTTTTCTTTTCTTGCCAAATATATGTCAGGAAAAGTATTTTTACATCAAAATCCCCATCAATGGTTTCAACTGTTTGATGACTCATCCTTTTCAGGGGCGTTTACAATAATTAATACAATAAAAGGGTGCAATGCATGGCTTTTCCAACCTCGTAGAACCGGACCTGGCTGCTAGTAGAACCAGAAATGTTGCCATGTGCTGGTTACCGTGATTCACGTCGTGAAATCAGCTGTACACGCAGCGCTGTCCAACTTCTATCTGTGGACATGTTGCCATGTATCACCTAATTCTTTGTTATCACCAGGTGAGCAACATTTCTGATGGTTGATGACCCCGACTCCTGCGGTAGGTGATGTCACTCATAAAATGGACCGACTTCACCGAAGTAGTAGATTCCCAGCTGTCATACTGTATATATTTAGATTTTGCTACAAATTTTTATTTTGGCTCAGTTCATTTTAAGTAGCTATATTGTGAGTAAAAATATATAATTAAAATAAAGATATAATCAGACTCATTGGCGCCTAATAAAGGACTCAAAAGGGGATCAGGAACAAAAAAGAAACGATCTGTCACAACTGATAAGAAATGTTAATACTGGTCTCTTAAAAAATAGAATCCATCCAGTGCCGCTAATGCAACAAATCCTCTGCTGTGCTACGTCTTAATTCATAACTCTGTCTAAGGCCCTGTCCACATTACTCCGTTTTTACTCCGTATTTGCTACGTTTACACTGAGCAGCCACACTACGCCGGAGTTTTGGAGCACCCTAAACGGAGGAATCTGAAAACTCCGCCGAGGTTGGAGGTATTTGAGAACTCCGGGGTTGCGTTTGCGTGTGGACGGTCGTATACGGATGTGCTTAGAAAAAATTACGCCCACACCCGTGTTCGCTACTGGATTGGTTTTTGGCAACCATGACGTCTCCGTCCCTTATTCGTCACACTCACTATCACGTGACCCGTACCCGGAAGAAAACAAACTGGGCTACCAGCGATTCATTTCAACATGGATAACTAATTGCAAGCGTTGCTGCTAGCACAACAGCTAGCAGCTGTTGTGCAGTAAAAGTCTGCATTTCTGTGGAGGAAGCAGCTGTTATTGGAGTGATTAGCGAGCGGCGTGACCGGCATCAGCCCTATGGAGCAGCTGGTTGTTTTTAGATTCTAATGAGAAGACACGCTGTACTACTTCTTCCGTTTGGTAGCCTTGAGAGACCTTAGTCTGTAAGTATGTATTTATGAAGCATGAAAAGATGTACGTAGATATATTCTATTCGCGTGTTTAGTATAACATTTGTGTTGTATTAAATGCTAATCGCGGTTAGCATTTCTCCATTGGCGGTAATGTTAAAATTAGCTTAGAAGCTAGCTAGGCGGACATGTTACATGCTGGCTATATCATGGATTGTTGTTTTGTATTCATGTAATGTGTATAGGGACAGTTTGTAAAGCCATATTTCATATTGTGTTTCCACAGTTTTACAAATAAGAAAGATTCACACTGAAGTCTTGAAACTCTTCTATGGATTCCATTGGTCTTTATTTCACGGATCTACTGTTAGCGATCTGCTAAGCTTTATGCACGAAGCAAGAGCAGAATAGAGTGAGAGACGTGTGTTGACCACATTTATGGACCCATATTCTAGTAAACGTTTACGTGTAAGTGTTGATTTCAAAGTAAATTTGATGTGAGAGAGAGAGAGATAGACCCGCAGCGCTGTAATGCTAATCGCGGTTAGCATTTCTCAATTGGCGGTATTGTTAAAATTAGCTTAGAAGCTAGCTAGGCGGACATGACGTTCAGAGCTACTAGTGAGAACAGACATCAACAACACGGAGGAAACGAGTGAGAGACCACATTGATGGACCCATAATCTAGTAAATGTTTGTGTAAGTGTTGATGTTAAAGTAAATTTGGAGAGCGAGAGAGAGAGACCCGCAGCGCTGTAACTACGTCTGAAAAATAAAACTTCTAAAACTTTCCACGAACTGTGTCTGTTTGAGTTTATAGAGAGAGATTTTAGAGGAAGATCTTAAGTATCAAATACAACCTTTCATTATTAAAGACTACTTTATTACTCTGTCGTATTTTTTTTTTTTTTTTTAACTAAGCAAGCAATCCACTTCCTGTTTACACCGTCACGCGCATGCCCAGTGTACGTTAATGGTCACGTGCTGTCCGCCTTCGACGGCTGCCGTGTGGACGCAGATCAACTCGAGAATGATGCTGAAACTCCCGTGTGGACGGAGATCGTTTCTATTTGACAAATCTGCTTCCAAGGAGAAACGGAGTAATGTGGACAGGGCATAAAGCTGACAAGTTTTCTTTGATACTGTGATCTCATCCAGTCTGAACTACAGCGCAATGTTTGAACGTCATCGGCACTTTCAAATAAATTCTACCTTTGAGTTTTGACTTCTAGTCTTTGAAACAGCTTAAGACAACTTCTGTGTCAATTAGTGCTGGGAAAAATGTAATTCAAATTATGCTGATGGGATTCATACTTCCTGCAATTATTGTGTTCAAAGTGCATACATAACAGAGGCATCTTGTCATAACATACTGGCTTTGTCATTTGGCCATGCAGCAAAGGTTAATTACTGTAACCAATGTACTGCTCGTGTAACTTTGTAATGATATTTGGATAATTGCATTCTGCTCACTTGAGACAGACAGGTTATGGTGGGCATAATGGAGAATTAATTTAAGCGCTCAATTTGTGCTTGGATGGCTTTGTGTTGGCTTTCCACTCTTGATGTTTTTTTTTAAAATCAGCTTTCAGCAGCAGCTCCTGTCCTGGGAACATGACGTGCACCACATGACTGGAGAATGTTTTAAGTAAAAAAGTTTATATAAACCCTGTGCAGACAAATGAACAACTCTAATAGTTAAGGGAATAGGTCACCCACAAATTAGCATTTGTGAATCTATTACTCACCCCGTGTTGCCTTGCCTCGACGGTGAACAAAGAAAAAGAAAAGGTCTTGACGAATTGAAGTAGCTGTAAATGGGAGTCGCATTTAATCAACATCAAAAAGCTGTTTACAATCTCTCACACAACTCGTGCCATATAATCCAAGTCTTATTTATCCATTCCTTTGCTCACTTCTTCCCAAACACTGAGAAAAACATGGGGTGATTAATTGATGCACAAATGGTCACTATGTGGGAGAAATATTCCTTTAAAGCTATTTACGGATATCTCATCACATCTCGTCAGCTGAAGCCAGCACACTGAGGCTTCCTTGTGTCCCATTCGCAGTGTGTCACGACCAAAAATGGAACGTCGAAAACAAACTTCAGTGCTTTTTTTTTTTTTTTTTTAGTTTCAGCTGAGACTCACTGACGTATAATGGCACATCATTTGAACGCAGTGTGTAAATGTCTATTTATGTAAAGGAAAACATTAGTGCTGGGCAACGATTGCAATTTTTAATCGCATGATTTTTCTACGATTAATCGCATTGTTATGCGCAAAATTCAATAATGAATTCAAAAGTAGTGTATTGCGCACTTTTATTTTAAAAGTACTGCTATATGAACAAAAGTGCAATAACATTTGGTTTGCAAACACTTTAAACAAATAAGGTGCTTTTTAACAGCAGTATTCCCTTTACACAGTGGCAGTTAAAATATTTATTGTATATTATATATATTTTATGAAATCAACACAACAAAAAAAGCAATGTGTGTTGAAATAATATTCTATGAATAATTTAAGCCACTATAATGTAATTGAAAATCTTCCTCAGATTGGACTGCTTAGTTGTGGAAGTCCCAGATATCAGGAAACTAAACCAGGCAGTCTTGTCTGGTTCATAACAGTCCAGAGGAGCTCCGTGGATTTTATCGAGGTGTATTCACTGTGTCTAGCAAGCCACATGTCGGCTGTTTACTACAGCTGTATGAATACAAACTAAACAGATTTGGCTGTGATTTAACTGCAATAAACGGACAAAAAGGGA
Organism: Anarhichas minor; assembly: GCF_050575085.1. Lineage (NCBI taxonomy): Eukaryota > Metazoa > Chordata > Actinopteri > Perciformes > Anarhichadidae > Anarhichas > Anarhichas minor. The sequence goes on along the minus strand of NW_027466468.1, from coordinate 3,880,297 downwards.
CTCCGAAATAACTAAGTAATGATGCCAATTAAAAAGTCTGAATTCATGTTTAGTTAGTTGTCTCCGCAAGACGACAAGCAAATAACTTTTAAAATACTTGTTTTCTGAATGGAGCTCGAATCGATCGGTGCTAGGCTATGCTAACATTGTAGCAGCTCCATCAACACTCAAAATAACGTCATCTAGGCGTAAATACGGCAGCGTTTTTTCATTGTTTGTACCATATGGTTTATACACATAGTTTGGTCTGGTCTCCACTAATATGAGGTATTGTAAAGTTCTGGGTGAACACAGACAGATACAGTATTTGTTTCCTGATTCGGCGTCAGTGATGACAGGGAGAGCATCTCAACGCTGATAGGCTATCGTGCCGCAGCGCCCACCCCAAATGCTCTCGTTGGTTCAGACGCGTGATGACGCCCAAGCCAATCCTGATCAACATCCCGCCCCTCCTGTGAGCCATGGTCTGTCTGTCTGTGTATTCAGAGCCAGTGAGCTCAAAATAATAATTTTACTCTTCCATCCTCTTTTGTGTCTTTAAACTCTTTAAATGTGCATGTGACAAGTTCGGAAGGGCCGCAATGTATTGCTGTTTGAACCAGGACATGTCTCGCACCGGTCAACAAGCGATTCTGCTCCCCTCTCGCTCTGCGTTGGTTCATTCCAAAGATAATGCGAACTAGCGTGTATCTGTCCGTCTGTCCACGGCTAATCTCACATACTGCTGGACCCATTAGCCCGTCATGGTTGCGGTCTTTCACAATTTTTGGTAAAAGCTAATTTATTGACTGTTTCAAGCTTAATTTATACTTGCCGCATCCATGAGGGCCGCAATGTCCACATGGCCAAAGTGACATCACACCATTGGACACTCCCCTACGCAGGTTTTTGCCCCTTCCGTGAAAATGTTGAAGAGCTTTGTGGATGTCTGTTTGCTGCGAAGAGAGACCCACACAGAGTATCAACGATGCAACATGTCCGTGCGATCGTCCTTGCGGAATGTATAACCGCTCATCGAATGCTGACTCCTCGCTCCTCTTAAAAGGCGCACCAAGAGGGGCACCAAGTGATCAACAACTGTTTCAGTCGCCAAAGGCATTTACTGCAATTTGCTTGGCTATAAACAAGCCTAACCTAGTCGGTTGCAGGGGCCACATTTTGAGTATAAGGGAGCTGTGGAGGGACAATTGAGTGACACTCAGCTTCTTTGTTTGGGAGGGAAGAGGGAGACACACCTGATGGAGATCTGTGCTCTACCAAGTGCACTTTTGTAGTCTGACTGTTTTACATCATTTCATAAAGGGAATTACCTTGAAATCTCAAATTTCTCAAAAAAACTATTGATCCCTGATAATACAACTCATCCGACCAAATCCAGTGCAACAGATTTGTGTATTGTGTAAACGGGCAAGTAAAACAGGTCAAGTCTAGTCTCAAAGGAACAGGCGAGAAGTGGATGAGAAGATTTACCTCTGGCTTATTGGTCTATTCCTTTAAAACATTAAAGCATGTAGCTACCACCAGCAGTGGCTTAGCTTAGCATAAAGACTGGAAGCAGGGGGAAATAGCTAGCCTGGTTCAGAATCTGCCTACCAGCATCTCTGAAGCACACTCATTAACACCTTAAGTTAAGGAGCAGTGTGTACCATTGAGAGGGATCTATTGGCAGAAATGGAATATAATATTAATATGAATTGGTTGTATCTGCATACGGATGGGGTCCTCTTTACGGAGCCGGCCGCTATGTCTCTACAGTAACCCAGAATGGACAAACCAACCTGCTTCGGCTTCCCGACTGTGGACAGAAAACACAGAGAGGATAATGTAGTTTTGTTCTCCAGGGCCAGAAATCACGGGAGACCTCTGTTGGGGTTGAGGAGCTGCAGCATTTATTTCTGCACAAACTCTTCTGCTCTGCTGCCAACTCGTTCACCTGAAGTATGCTACTCTCTTACAACAGCTAAGAAAGGGCCATTTGTGTTTTCACACGTTTGCATCAGTCACCTTAGTTCTCATACACACTTGGCACACGGGAGAAGTATTAACTAATTGCAATCTGCAACCGCACCGCGACGGCAAATCCTACACAAAGCACCTTTAAAGAGAGTTGCAAGGTAACTAGTGGCAACTTTGAGAAGGGATGAAGTGAAAAATGCCTTTCAAACCCTTTTAGACCACTTCCCTTGTCGTATTGTGCACCTCTTTAACAATATATGCACATAATCCAATAACTTTTTTCCTATAAAAGAAAATGTAATGTGTGCTTAGTGCCAATCAATTTCAATAATATCTTGACATCCATCCATCAATCAATCTGCGAATTTAAGCACCAATCAAGGTGTGTGTGGTGTATAAGAAGTGGACGTAGTCATTGTGACGTCACCCATTGGTTTGTGGACTGCAGTTTTAAAGCCTTGAGTTCGCTATCTTGGATTACGGCCGTTGCCATGTTTGTCTGTTTTTACAACCAATGAACCGACGATGAACTATCGACTGAGACCATAAACTCATGTTTACAATGTTTACTAAGGTAATAAATCAAGTGAGAAGTCATTTTCTCATAGACTTCTATACAATCAGACTTCTTTATGCAACCAGAGGAGTCGTGTCCTGCTGGTCAGTAGAGATATTGCAAGGTTTAAGACACTTCCGTATGTTATCTGAGCTGCAGTCAAAACAAAATATGACACTGTCTCACATTGACATGTGTTTTTTTTTTGCAGCCTGCTTGAAAGATGGCATTCAAAATAGAGCAGCAGTGATCTGGACATAGCCACAGCAGGGATGAATCTGTCTGATGAGTCCTCCTACCAAGAGGAGTCGCTGCTGGGTAACTTCACCATGGCTTACTCCTACTACCACCAGAACTACACCCTCGTCCCCCCGCTGCATCCAGACAAGACCAGCACTTCCAAACCTGCAGCATGCGAGCAGGTCCACATCGCTATAGAGGTAAACAGTACGCACGGTACTGATCACCGAAATGTTTTTTTTTTTTGTATTGTTTCATTTTCTTTTAATGTAATTTTCTGAACTTTGTTTAAATCGCAGAAGTGGCATTATCTTATCAAATATGTGCTAATTTGCATACATGTCCAAAACCAAAATCTGAACATTGAATAAAGACAGATTTAAAATTATTTTTTCATTTTGTTGACATATTAGAGTCAAAGGTTATAATAGAATGTTGGATATATCTCTGTATCACTCCTTAAATCAGAAAATACTGTCGACAGCCATAACAAATATACCAAATTTGGCCATGTTTTAGAACTAAATTGTTGTATAAATCAGGCTGTGAATCAATCAAGTTTATAGGTTATAGTAAAATATGCAAATCAAGCATTATTTAATGGTAACTTCTGGTGCATTTGGGGAGAAATCTACAGATGCAAACAGACAAAGAAGTAAAATAAACACCTACATGGGTATTTGGGATGTTTTTTCTCTGCACTAGTCTGAAAGAATAAATGTTATGAAAGCTAAATAGCACAAAATCTCAACATTGACCAGTGCGTGAAAAAAAGAGATATCATTCTGTTTTTCAATACTCTATTGTGCTCTACTCTACTACATTATTGTCTGCTACACCCAATTACCTATTCACTATTACTACACCTTTCTACTGTAACTCTTACCTTGTTACTCTACATTGGTTCCCAACCTTTTTTGCCAGAAGAGTGACTTGGCCCTCTCGTAATGATTCTTTTTAATAGTTTCAAAGTTCTGATGTGTTAAAAAACAAAAACAACGCCCGGGTTGGGAAACACTCCATTTCAGGCCACCCTACTATTCTGCTGATCTTCACTCTTCCAATTATTCTCTCTTACACAGTATTCTGCTCTCCTCAGGTCTTTCTGATCCTGGGTATCATCTCCCTGCTGGAGAACATCCTGGTCATCACAGCCATAGTGAAGAACAAGAACCTCCACTCACCCATGTACTTCTTCGTCTGCAGGTAAACGGTTCAGCTGTTGAACACACACCATGGAATATATAATGTAATAGACTCAAAACAATCTTAATAGAGTCCATGCTGTTACATGTTCCCATAAATATACCAGTGCAGCAGGATTGAACTAATCCTCATATGATTTGTACAATAACTTACTAGAAGTTACTTAGGTTTTTTTCGTGCGTTTTCCTACAAATGTCCAGCAACACAAGCGACCGGTGTATCTGCACAAACCCCTGCAGCCTTTAGGAAACAAAACTACTTGGTTAGGTTTAGGAAAAGATCGTGGTTTGGGTTAAAATAACTACAGAAGTGGCTTCACTTTAGTAGAGAAGTTTCTTGACAAATAAGTCAACATTGTCTTCTGGTTCTTTTTGCTTTTTGCTGTCCTGGCTCACGATTACGTGGATTACATATGAATTGATTACGTGGGTTATGTATACACATTATAGTGCATTATTTTTCAGAGTAGTAGCTACGAACAGTGCAGCAGTAGTTTATCAAGCTTTTGCTATTCTTCAGTGTTTATCCTATAACTTGGTGTGATACTTCCAGTTGTAGTTATGCTGCGATATAATAAACCACAACTTCATTAAGGATTATGCCAGTGGCGGGCCGTGCATTTTATTCCTGCAGCTGAAAAACAGCTACGGTTATTATTTGTTTCGTGTAAAAATGAAGCCAACACCTATAGATACACTAACTGCAGAGAATACGCCGGGAGTGCGTCTCCTCTCTTCTCTGACTGCAGCTGAGACTGCTGCGCGAGTTACCGCCTGTGAGTGCTTTGGGGCAGCGGAGGGGCGTTAACTGTAGAACGGTAGTCCTTCTGTAGAACTGTAGAACGTCACAAAAAAAAAAAAGTCGCTAGATTTGCCACTAGTAGCTTTTGACAAAAAAAGTCGCCAAGAGGGTTTAGAAAGTCACCAGATTTAGCGAGAAATTCGCTAAATTGCCAACACTGGCACCGGCTAAATATGTCCCCAGAGCAACATTGGACGTAACAATGGTTCCTATCACATATTAAACCAAACAAAAATCCAATCTTCGTAAAAACAAGTTGTACAAATAATAATATATAAACAAGCATCTTAAAGCTACTGCAGATGTAAAAACAAACGCATTTAACTTACCAGAGCTGCTGTTCACTATTTAGCTGCTGTTCCTCCTTTCTTTGTTAATAAAGAGTTTAATCCCACGGTTGTTCAGTACATTTGTGCGTTTTAGTTCCAGTAAGAAGTCCTTCTCCATTCATGGACGCCAGTGAAGACAGTCGAGCCTCCCCAGTTGTATTTCTTGAATAGGTTTTAATGCGTTTGAGGGCTGAAAATGTCCGCTCGACAGAGGCAGCAGATATTGGGATTGTCACCGCCCAACATGTCACGCTAGCCCACTGACCAATCACGTACTTGTAGGCCAGCTAGCAGGCTCTGACACGTCAAAGAATACGCCCAACATGTCAAACTAAAGATCTGATTGGTTGAAGAATATGACAATCAACAATATCGTCCCCATTCACTTAAACTGCACATGGATGCACTTGTGAGTCTGCAGGCCTCGGGCCTCTGTTCTTACCTAGAGACACAGAGGTGAACTCTGATTGGATAAAAGCTCTACTTAAAACAAGCTGCACTGGAAGCAGAGCAACTGAGGAAGACAGTAGCTGTGCAATGAGAACATAAGATAATGGGAAAAATATTTTTATAAATTATAATACATGTAGTGTATTTAAGAAAAATTATAAAATAATAAAATAGCTAACTTTGTGATTCTGTTTAGGCCTGCAAAGAAGGCTTTGCAGGCCCTGACGGCCCACCACTGAGTTATGCCCAATGTATGAAAAACATAAAGGGAAATAATAAAGGCCTCAGGCACATCTGCAAGATAACTAATAATGCAGGTGACACCTTAAGGCCCTGATCATCTCATTTTATATTGTGTTTTCATATGTTTTATGCACATTTCTGAAGAAGAACTGAATGAAAGCATCACATATAAAAATTAAAAGTTAATTTACACAGTAAAGTTCAGAGGTGTCAAAGTGGGCTTATTTCTAAAAGTGAATATAATTTGCACATCTGGAGCTTGACAGAAACTGATTTTTTAAAATATTGTGATGCAGGGTCTGTCTCTGCCTATTCATTTCACTTACAAAAATAGCACACAATATGTGTTGCCAGAGGAAAGAAATTAATTCTGGTCATAAATCACAAATTAAAAGTGAAAGAATAAAATGCCATATGGTCCGCCTGAGGCCTTTCTCAGATTCTTACGGAAACACGTTGCTTTTCCTGTTTTATATACATGTGATTGTCCTGCAGACATTTGGATTCACCTGACGGGATTCAAACATGACTTGCACCTCAGTATTGACAGCAACACCAGTCAGACTTAGTGTCCTCATAGTGGACACGTTCACTGGCAGGGCTCTATCTTTGAAAAGTTCTGAGATGTTTTCAACTAGAAGCGCTAGGAAGAGTCATGTACACACTCCTCAATGGGAGTCTCATGACGTGACAGATTTAATCCCCTGCTCAAAACCAAATCTAAAGAGTTTCATCTGACACGCCAGCAGCGGGTTCGGAGACAGAGCAGACATTCAGGTCACTGTAGAGTTTTTTTTCAGCAAAGGTTACGCTTCCATTCATACGTTTTTAATCATTGATTTCTCTGAGGCGACTAGAGTGTATCTCTACATGGAGTGACAGAGGAGAGAAAGAGAGGGTTTGCTATCTTTCTCTATGTCACCATGACCTGCAATAAACCCACTGCCACAGCTCCATCAACACTGAGCCAGTTGAGATGGTGGAGAGTATCTTGGAATCACCCTTGACAATGAACTCAGCTTCACACATCTCCAGCTGGAAGATTGCTGCATTCACTACAAGCTCTCTTAGCTTTTCTTGAGATGTGTATATATATATATATATATATATATAAAATATAAGAATAAATAAGCAACTTTGTTAGGACAAACTAATTGGTTTCCTTTTTAGAAAAATCAACGTTTGTAATAGAAATAGAAAAATAGTTTGTTCCGAACTGTCCCGAAGTCTGTGAACCATCAAAAATTCTAAATGTTATTTTAAGGGTGGGGGGGACGAACAAACTGAATTCTTCAGTTCGTCAAGGTTGCAATTTAAGTCCGACTTTATAGGTATATAAATGAACTTGCCATTGTTGGATCAATATGCTGCCCCTGGCCTCTCCCTAGATGGAGAGGTGATGTCTCCGTTTTATGCTGGTGACGTGGTTCTAAAGTCTCCTACTGAAAAAGGACTACAGCAACAGCTGGGCATAGTAGAAAAGCACTGTCAGTACTGGACCCTGGCAGTAAATATAAAGAAAAGTTTTTTATTTTTCAAAAACGTCCTACATGTCAGGAGATTAAATCTACTATAAATAATCATATAATTGAACATATAAATTGAAGGCCTTCCTTGGTATAACCATAACAACATCCCCGTCCCTGTCTCTGAAGATCCTCTTCTTCTCATTTCAGAAGACTTTGATGTCCCTGGTGACACAAACCCAAGGCTTGTTGTCGGGGAAACAGCGTACAGTCTCTGTTAGAACAATATTATATACACAGAAGTTAGTGTAGTATCTTGCATGCGACAGGTCTGTTGAAGTGATGATGAAGGATGCTCCGTGGACACTGTTCTTGCTGGTATAATCAAGTTTATTACAAACAAGCAACACATGCCATTACGGACGTCTAGATCGTCCGGAGGTCTCAAGTCGAATCCGAAAGTCCCCCCTTCTAGGGCGCTCGCTTCATCTTTATATAGGGTACATGTCATGCAACATACAGGGCGGAACAATGAGAGAATGTATGTGGCCCCCCTCATTCTGCACATCCACCCTTCTGCCCCTGGTCTCCTGCACATCTGGTTTTCATCTAATACAACTACACTTGGGGTCTCCACTGTACTGTGTAAGACCTGAAAATATGCAAGGCCTGAAAATATACCACATTAGCCTTTATACAATCCTTAAGACCATGAATGCCTTCTCCTTTCGAGTATGCTGTACTGCGTAGTGGCTGAGGGGTTAGAGCGTTGATCAATTTCTCTACGCCTTGTAAGAATCGCAAGGTCAGCGGTGCAATTCATTTGGTATTCAAGTGCAATTCATATTACATTTCTGCATTCATAGCAGTGCTTAAAATGCATTTTAGCTCTCTGTATTGACACCGCATTTTGTGCAGGAATGCATTGTGCCAGAATGCATTCTAGTTGAATTGTTGGTTTTCACTGTGATATGAATGTGTCGTCATGCAGGGGGAGAGCTGGGACAGCTACTCTTCGGGCTCCTGTACATATTTGTGAATGTCTATGCATAGGATCAGAGCTTAACCTAACTTGTTTGGTTGTTGCAGTCTAGCAGTAGCGGACATGCTGGTGAGTGTGTCCAACGCCTGGGAGACCATCATCATTTACCTCCTCAACAACAAACAGCTGGTGGTGGAGGATCACTTCATCCGGCAGATGGACAATGTGTTTGACTCCATGATCTGCATCTCTGTTGTGGCGTCGATGTGTAGCCTTCTGGCCATCGCTGTGGACAGGTAATGATGGAGGGAGACGGTGTTGTAGACAAAACCACCTAAATCGAGACTAAGTCTTGACCAAGACCAGAGTGTAGACCAAAACTTTGAGGGGTTGAGACCAAGTCAAGACAAAGCCAGGGCGAGACCGAGACAAGTCCCACACTACATGACAAACTTACGATTACATGTGGAACATGCCACCCTGAGGCACTCCTCAAATTGGTCTGAAAGATCCACATTCCTATAAAAACACCCACAGAAGGCAAATGAAGATTCATCTTCATTCATCTTTCTTATTGGCATATCTACTGTATATGTGTGTATGTAGTATAGCATGAGAAAATAATTAAAAGCCATTGCAAATGTAAATTTGAAGTGTGGGAATTTTTATTTCATTTTCCACGACCAAACAAATCCAAACAAACACTAAGGAGCTGAAATTAATGTAACCATCTTTATTTAACACTTCCTTTCTATGTTTTACCATCCAGTACAAGTTAGTTCTTGTTATCTATTGAAATCCATGTATAACAAGAACACTCTCAAAAGAGTCAGTGTGCATAATTACATTGCTCTACTTGTCGTGAAACAAGGTACAAGGTCTCCCTTTCAGTTCGTCTTATGAAAATGTTACGTAAAGACAACTTACATAAGGTTTTCTAACAATAGAGGCTGTGCAGTGTAATTAGCAAACAACTGCTGGATGGATTTCTTTCAAGCTTTTTTTAGGAATTCTTTTACTCAAATTCCACAGGAAATCAACAACCTCTCTAATCTTTGCCCAGTGAGAAACACAATATAATAACCTGTTTCTTTCTGAAAGCGGTCTTAGAGATTAGTTTACTCATCATGGTTAGTACTGCTCAGCCTGTGAATACCGTTGTAAAATGTCTTCGGTGGCTCTGGAGGAGCTTTGTCAAGTCTGGAAAATAACTTTGGAAAATAACTTTGATGATATCATAGTCAGGGTTATCTTGGTTTCTTTTGGGAAATGTAGGATTCACTATTTAGGAGTTTGCCCCTTCCAGGGACTAAAATTCAGAATATCTTGACCTCTGTGCCTTACATTTTCCAAATGTCTCTCATAAGTATCCTGCATTAGTAAAGTACCTCTTTAAAACTCAAATAAATAAGTGGGTACATACTGCTGTATGTGTATTGCCTCAGATTGTGGTTTCTGAGAACTTGAAGGGCCCAAAACACCAAGTGACACAGATTAACCATGAAGCTGCCGTGACTGCACAGGGATATATTCCACTCCTCTTGACATCTAAAAGGTCTCTGCCAATGATTTCAAATGTTCACTGGCTAGGCAAACTGGCTAGAAAACCATAGGGTACAGGTTACCTCAGAAATTAATTCATGTCATTATCTACAGGTACGTCACTATCTTCTATGCACTGAGGTACCACAACATCATGACAGTGAGGAGAGCCGGCTGCATCATCGGGGGAATCTGGACCTTCTGCACGGGCTGCGGGATCGTCTTCATCATCTACTCAGACACCACCCCCGTCATCATCTGCCTGGTCTCCATGTTCTTTGCCATGCTGGTCATCATGGCCTCCCTCTACAGCCATATGTTCATGCTGGCGCGTTCCCACGTCAAGCGCATCGCCGCCCTGCCCGGCTACAACTCCATCCACCAGCGGGCCAGCATGAAGGGGGCCATCACGCTGACCATCCTGCTGGGGATCTTCATCGTCTGCTGGGCTCCCTTCTTCCTTCACCTGATACTGATGATCTCGTGCCCGCGCAACCTCTACTGCGTGTGCTTCATGTCCCACTTCAACATGTACCTCATCCTCATCATGTGCAACTCGGTGATTGACCCACTGATCTATGCCTTCAGGAGTCAGGAGATGAGGAAGACTTTTAAGGAGATCATCTGTTGTTACAGCCTGAAAAACGCCTGCACGAACATCTGCGCTCTGACGGGTAAGTACTGAGAGAGACAGACTCAGAAGGCCAATGGCAGAATTTGTAGGATGAACCGACTGCAGAGAACTGTTTCATTGCACTTTTCAGCCACTACAGTGTACAGTCAAGCACATTTTTGTCTTCTGTCCATTATGAACTGGAAAGGGGACTCCCACCATTTGTAGGGAGGTTAAGCTTCTATCTCCTAATGTTGTCGCAATGTGCACAAAGTGGCTACAGTATTCGGTACTTGGACAAACAGCCAAGACCATTTGAAAGTGCGTTGCAGAAAACAGTTTGTGTCCTGCCTTTCATTTTAGCTGACATTTCTTTGATTGTTCTGCTTTGACCTTATTTTTTTTTAAATCAACACTTTATTGATAGGATATTATCATTTTTGTTACTATCTTTTGTGAATCTTAAATGATGTTGTGTAAGAGTCCTGACATACTTTCTGCTAACTACTGTATGCGTAGGCGTGAGCATGATGGCTACCTGTTCTCATTCCCGACTCGTCAAATATCGCTGCTTGGTCGGTGTCCCTCGGCGTTGAAATTCCGATGTACTGATGTATTCTTTAGTGTACGTATGGGACGTTATTAACAAACTCCAATGTAAACCTATTCGCGTCATTATAAGACCGTCAGAGCACAGGACACAGTATAGAGAGCGAGAAAAGAGGTCGCGGTGGACGGTTGGGTTTAAACAAACACAGGTCTGCTGTTTCCCGTGAGAAATATAGTCAACTTTGACTTATTTTACCATGGTTTTGTTGCATAACTTAACGCCAATTCAAAGTTTATTTTGAAAAGACACTATGTAACCAGTGGAAACTAACATGTCGTCTCCGACACATCCACGATTGACACTAGAGGGGTATGTAAAGCGCCGTGGTTTGAAGCATAGGGACACTGACCAATCATCGGTATTTGAGTTGGGAGTGAGAACGTGTTGGCTATGTGGATGAATGGGGTGGGGCAATGAAGACAACAACAAATGGGGAAAGTTTTGAGGGAATCTAATAGAAAGTTGCCTCAATTGATGTCACCTAAGTCAATGTTAGCTGTGACTGAAAATGTCAGCCTCTCATTCATTGAACTAGGTTGTGACAGCGGAGATGGATCAGGCAAAAAAAACAACTGAAAACTGCAGTTAGTCAGAAAAAAAAAAGCTCTTGCATGTCATTTTTGGAGAAAATTCAAAAAGATGATTTCCTTGTTGTTCAGTACAGAGGACAAAACAACACTTTAAACAAAGAAGTACCACAGAGACAATCTTGTGTTGAATAACAGAGAGGAGCTTACAGTCTATCAGAGCTTTTAAAAACAATATCTACTCCAACATCAACTTGTGGTTCACTGTTGAGCAGATCATTTTCAGGAAAATGTTTTCACCAACCCAAGAAACATCACGACTCTTGCCTCAGATGTTTTGCCTTGTTCGCACCTGTTGCCATTTTCGGCGTCGGCTATCAATCGCTAATTAGCACTAAACTAGGTGCCGTGAGCGGGTCTTCTATAAAACCCTGGAGCCGTGAAGTTTCTGAAAGAATACGCCCATTGGCTACTAATCCAAATATGATTGGTTGATCAAATTGTCAATCCAAACGTACGCTCTCATTACGTTGAATTGTCAGGGCATTCTAACAAGGACATAAAATACCCTGGATGGTGAATTTTCTCCCCAGAGACTCTTAGAAAAATATCTGATTGGTTGCATTTTATTTTCCAACACAAAACCACTTGAATGCACAAAGCACGGACAGAAAACAACGCAAACAAGTCAGCGTCATTTTATATTTTATTTTATTTTATTCATAGAATTAATCAGACCAAACCAGGGCTTTGTCTGAATACCTTGAAGGCCCTGACATTTCGCGCTTGTTTGTTATCTGTAACTGGGGAAAAGAAGGCTGCTGCTGAACTTTTGGATGGCATTGCCAGACAACAGCCAAATTTCTGCCACTGTGGTATGCCTAAACCCCCCGCACCCCTCCCTGCTGCTGCATTAGTGGGATAGTTAATGAACAGCTTCCTGAAATCTGCCAATGCTCAGTCGCACAGCCATTTCTGCTATGGTTTGAATAAGGAGTCACTCTCTTGTCTGTATGTTCATATTAATTATAGCTGCTCTATTCTGTCAATGTGCTCACCGATGTATGACAATTCTTACTGCATCCCTGCCAATGGTCTGTAATAAACTATGTCAAGATGTCATAAGTTTACACTTGAAATGTAAAAATGAATGTACATACCGCTTTACAGTGCTCTCTGTAAGTGTGTGTCAGTGGCGCCTACCTCCCAACTGAAAAGCTTGAGAGAACTTTATCACAGAATACAACCATCTGCCTGAAATTGCTGTTCTGCATCATTTCTTAGTTGTAGATTCTAAGCATTTGTTTCCCAGTGTTGCATTGTAATATGTATTCCCAAAAAAAACAAAAGAAAAACAATTTGTATTATTTGTGTCTTGAGACTGATCCATGGTATTTTTTTAATGCACTTAGACAGCGAGACATGAGACATTTTTGAAAAAAAACATGATGAACACAGGATGTTTTGTGTTGTAAATTGCCTTAACGTTGCTTCCATACATGCTTATTGTAAGTCCTGCGCAATTGTGAGATCAAAACAAGAGCATATGAATATGCACACATGGAAACTGCTTTTATTAAAATGCAATGGTATTCTTTTCCCTACAGGTTTATTTATTGGAGAAAAACAGTGATTTTCATTTTGCTCACAGTACATCCACCTCCAACATGACATATCTGTGGAATTATGCAAAGTGATTTATTGTTGTTGTTGATTGTGAAGTAGTTCTCATTCCCACAGAAACAGCAGCAAAAACAATGAATGTGACGTGACACTGGACAAGGTTGAAGCCCATATGCTGATCCCATGCTCAGCCCTAGGTTTATGTACAGTGAGACCATATTAACAGTTGTGTGGACATTGTTAATGTTAGTTATGGTAAAGATATAAATGTGAGCTGCTGATGCCAGTGTCGGTCACGTTGCTTCAAATTATTTATTTTTTATTTATGGGAGTCTGCAATAAAAGGTAAAGTGGTGAGCTGTTTTCACATTATTGTTTGCACCAGGAGCTGTGGTAAACCGTGGTCCTGTGAATAATGGAAGTCACAAGATGATCCATGTGAATAAATAACGTCCTTTGAGTAAAATAGGTTCTGAGCAACGTTCCTACGTGATCATTTTTGAAGAGATTGACATTTGGGTGGGGGGGAAATGAGATTGCATCCGAGTCCTGAGAGAGACGGATGATGGGGTGAGGGGGTGGAAGGTTAGACAGTCAGCGAGGCAGAAAAAAGATGGCAAGTTATCAAATGAAAAAAAACACACAGAGAAACACTCAGAGATGCATGGTTATGGTTATAGAAAGGATCCGTCTTTTGTTCGCATGTTTACGTTCAGCAGGCAGCCTTGCAGCCATTTCAATCAGGAGAGACAAGTCCGATAAATAAAAGATAATAGTTTATTATTAACAGATGATATGTGATGATAAAGTGTTGACAGAGTCTTTGGCGCTTGGACTCTACTCTTAGGGAGATTTGTAATCGAGGGGCGTCTGCCCTGAGCAGCAGCAAGATAAATCCAGACACTGGTGGTGGCTGATGAGGCTGATAGAATGATGAGATGATGAAGCCGATGGAACTGCGAAGATTAGGCAGAGATGGGGAGGTGGAGGGGTGCGTAACAGCAGCATAAACGTACTGAAGGTAGAGAGACAATCATATTTAAGAGAGACAGTAATAAGATGATAGGCTAACGATGTAATTGTGTCGCTGTGCTATTCGATAAAGGAGACCAGCTAAACAGCTAAATAATGAGTGAGCATGCCTGAGGATTGATTGGCAGATGTATGAGAAATAAACTACGGGCTTAAGCATACAAGAGTATAGTCTTCCCGTCTGAACTTACACTAGACATTAATTTCTGAACTCCGATCCCTTCCCAGCCCGAAAACATGACATCTTTTCACAAAAGGGATCCTTTCTAGTCATAACCCAGGTGCATGGAAACACAAATTACATGTCATTCAAACTCAAGGGAAACTAAATGTTCTGGTGGCAGTAGCCTTGATTTAGGCGTCTTCAAATACCAAGTGGGAAAATGTGACCTTGTGTGAACCTTTTTTTTTTGCTGCAGGACATCCTTGACCACCCACAGCTGTTCATTGGCAGTGCAGGTGTGTGTATTGCAGTGGCTGGACGTGCATTTTATACCTGGGCCTTCAGTGCTGTCCTACTACAGTTGAATCACCTCCTAATAACCTCATTATGACACCACAGCTACGGGTTAAATTATTTATTTGTTATTTATACGACAACAAAGCAGGTAGAATAACCTAAAACCCAAATAACACAATTCAACAGGCCTCTGCACATTCCAGCAAAACTGCGGCACTAAAAACTGCATTCCGCCACACACTCACGACCACCATTCAAATATTATTCACATCAGAAGGTAACAATATTCACCATATCATAAAACGACACAATAGAAAAATTAACACAGTAGTAACGCTACTTCAGATGTTAAAACACAAGCAGTTCACTTACCAAAGCTGCTGTTCACTATTTAAAGACAAAGACCATCCTCCTTTCTTTGATTACAAAGAGTTTAATACCGTGGTTGCGGTGCAATGAGATAATAAGCTAGGGGATTTTTTTTTCGAATACATGTAGCGTATTTATGAAAAATAGTTAAATTATAAAATAGCTATAACTTTATAATTCTGTCAGGGCCAGCAGAGAAGGCCTTGCTGGCCCTGATGGCCCACCACTGGTGTATTGTTGTCTGCAGGTAAAGGGTAACTATGCACTAAATCAAACGCTGAAATAAAAGTCAATAGATCTTGTCTATGAGCACCTCCTCCAGTCTGAACAAAGCAGCATCTTCCTGAAGGTGTGTCTGAGCTCGGCGCTGCGGAAGGCATAGATGGCCGGATCGATGAAGGCATGGCTCATCAGCAGCACTACATGCAGCTGGAACAGCGAGCGGTAACACTCACAGTACGGGTTGGCGGGGCAAACCATGATGATGATGAGGTGGAGGAAAAATGGCGCCCAGCACACCACAAACACCCCAAACAGGATTGTGAGAGTCAGGGCCCCTCTCATGCCGCTGCCCCACTGCCGCTGACGCCGGCACTTCCCCCCGCCACCGGCTGCGGGCAGAGCCGCGATGTTCCTGGCATGGATGCGTGCCAGCATGAACATGTAGACGTAGAGGAAGCAGATAATTGCCAGGGAGACAACAAAGAAGACAACAAAGCAGATCATGATGAACTTGGAAGCGAAGAACCTCACCATGAGCACGGCAGACACCCCGCATGTTGTCCAGATGACACCCAAGATGGCCTTTGTGCGTCGCATCGTCATAATGTTGTGGTAGCGAAGGGCGTGGAAGATGGTGATGTAACTGAAAGTGAAAACAAATAATTTTGTCATCTGAAAGTCGGCTTATACAGAAGTTTTTATAAAAGTAGCCAGCTACGCTTTTTGCGACGGTACTCATAAAAATGGTCGCCACTCTGGCCATCCTGATACATTGATTTGAATGGGGATGTCCGTTTTACTCCCTCTTTATTTATATGTGGCATATATACTGCTCTGCCTATGTTATCACACTATATGCAAGATTTGATTGGCTGTATCGAAATAAGGTCTCCATTTACGTAGACGGAAATTGAATTGAAGTTTCTAAAAAAAAAAAGATTTACAGAGCAAATATGTATGCAGTAGCAGTAAAAAAAAAGATTTACAGAGCAGATATGTATGCAGTAGCAGTAAAAAAAAAGATTTACAGAGCAAATATGTATGCAGTAGCAGTAAAAAAAAAGATTTACAGAGCAGATATGTATGCAGTAGCAGTAAAAAAAAAGATTTTTTATTTTACATTACATTAAATTCATACATCCAATCATACTTTCATACATACATATAAACACACATATTAACCATGTTTAAAGGTGCTACGAGATTGCAAGCATATGTATTGCTTAACAACAGCATGGCAACGGCTGAGCCGGTGGTTTGCAGCTAACGGTGCTAACAGTGCTAGGTGCAAACTACAGAAACAAACCTAACAGTGTTTACCTGAGGGGCACCAAGAGGGTGGCGCTACGTCAGCGTTATAGGTCATGCTCACATGCACGAACGTGCACTAAAAGCACGCCCGGCTCTGTCAACAAAGCAAAGAGAAAATCACTCCACACTTTCTACCTAGCACCAAACTGTGGACGAACATAATAAGCAACTATAAAGTGTTTTTTTATTTAAAATATATATATATATATATATTTATTTATACATATGAATTTTCACTGTGATGGATGAAAGCCACGTTTTGAGTAACTTCATGCTGTCATACCATGCTGACATGACCTGAAGCGAGAAGGTGTTAATTAAAAGTGGTAACCATGGCAGTGTTGAGGTTTAAAAAGGATGAGAGCCTGCAGGCCGCAGGTACGTTTCTGCTGCGAACGTCTTACTGCGCACGCGCACCAGAAAAATGGGCTGGGTCCGGTTCAAAATTAAAACAATATTTAATGTACTACACAAAGTTCACTTACAATCTGAATTAACTATCAATAGTAATGTTCTCGAGAACAGAGACCACATGCACGCATCTCACTCACAGGTCTGAATTCAGGTACTGAAAAACGAGAGCGGATGTGATCTGAGGAGTGCTCTCTAGAACGTTGACTTTTATATTCCCTGACCGTCGGAAAGTGTCCGAACTGTCCTAAAACGTCTGAATGGTCGATTAGTGATTGGCTCCATTTGAATCCTGTCCCCTCCCATTATCGATCATTTGTGGCAAACATCCTGAACTCCTCTCTGTGACCTGCTGGTCAGTTGTCCATCCCTCTGCTGTCTGCTGCACCTCTGAAAAGCCTCACTCAAAATGATCTCTTTCTGTCCCTCAAAACTATTCATACAGTGTTTTAATACCTTTAGTGACTATGGTTTAATACATTCAATGAGTAAAATACTGTAACATATAATATCCTCTATAAGTAAGAATATTGTAAACATATAATACATTCCATATGGAAACATATTGTGACTAACATATTTATTATTGTGACACTTCTACTCACCACTTGGGGTGCTATCAAATCCTACTAATAATGTTTTTAACACTGAAATCCTTCACAGCAGTATTGGGAAGTGTTCATGACTTGGAGTAAAGCATTCAGAACAATTCAGCAGTGGGTCTTTTAATAAGCTGTGGATCTGTGAGTTAGAGCCCAGAGTTCAACACTTTTCTAATATCTCCCCAGAGTCCAGTTAGTGAGACATGTTGCTTTGAATTTAAATATGAGCAGAGGATAATTGGTTATAGGGTCCACAATCCACAGAGAATCAGTTCAAAACAGCCAGCACAGCAGTAAACTGATCAAATAAATCCTTAGTATACCCACCATGGTTCTGGTTTCATTTAAAGTCACTGAAGCCACTTTCACCTTTTATTTGAAATGGAACCAAATAGATTTAAGCATCATGATAGCTCTGATATGGGGATTCTGGTGGATTACTGTGCTAGAAATAAATTCATACCATCTCATTCAAATCTATCCCTCACACTGTTAAAGGTATAAATGGTTTAGAAACACTGTAAATGTAAAACATTTATGTGCTACATACATACCGGTCTGCAGCAATGGCCAGGAAACTGAAAATGGAGCCCACAAACGACATACACAGCAGGGAGTCCATCACGTCGTCCAGGTTCGTCTCAGAGGGACCTTTCTTCTCCAGGTGTCCCACGTTGGCAAACATGATCATCAGGTTCTCCCAGGTCTTGGTGAGGCTGGCGATGGTGTTGAAGGCCGCCAGGCTACAGATGAAGCAGTACATGGGCGAGTGGAGGTTCCTGTTCCGTATAACGGCCACCACGACCAGCAGGTTCTCGGCCAGGCTTACCACACCGATGGTGAAGAAGAGAGGGACAGGGACCTTCACCTCGGGGCAGTCCGACTGATTCGCCGTGGTAGTGTTCATAGTTTTGACTAGATTTAGAAGGTAATCAACATGGAAACTACAGCTTCCTAGACATTAACATTAATGCTACGTTCTCAAGGTATGGAGAATCGTTTGAGAAGTATTATCTTCAGTGTTGTATTGCGTCAAGGTTAGCCTACAGTAGGCTATCAGAGTATCTCAATTTTTCATTTTTGCCTTTAATCTTCAGCAGAGTTATGTGACCAGCAATGACCTAAAATGGGGTTGGTGGTGTTGTCAGCTGGTACAGTGTGATTAATCAAACATCCAGGAATGGTGGCAAAAGGCTACTATCTGCATCTAATCACAAAATGTCCTTTTCACCCACTGCACATCCTATTTACAACTGGGGAGTGGGGGGTTAGGAGTTTTGACACAGCTCAGTGCAGGCAATTTTTTCTGTTGGTGCTTCTTCAGACGGTGAGTTTGTCCAGGGCTTACAGAAAGTCAGTTACTGCCAAGTGAGATTGCAGTGTGGCAGTCTGGATTGATGGTCTTTTGAACTATGTCGAACGAATCCTGTCAGCTGGTCTCTTAGAACCTGGCAAGAATGTTTGCTTGACGCGTCACCTGTGGAAAGACAAAAGTGAAATTCATTTAAATTCATTATAATCCCAGAGGCAGTCATCCTGCTCCTGTTGAATGATTTGCATAGAACGACCTCCCATCCAGTGTAGCATTTGGAGTCCTTCACCTTTGATGAGTAGTGTCACCTTTGTTCCCACATCTAACAGCTCATTTGAAAGAGTATCTTGCCCTTCAACTTGAACATGTTTGGTTCCTCCTTTGTAATTGGACAGTTATGAAACTCACACCAAAAGGAATATTTTCTCATCATTATAATTAAAATGAAGGAACTACTCTGTGATCCGTGTTTGACAACACCTGCCAGGCCGCAGACTGAAGATGATTCTAATAATTATACCAAGCTCTTAACCAAACCCCTCTGATCCCTCTTTTCTTGTCAATCGCAAAGCGTCTCAGTGTTTTCAGAATAATCAAGGATTCTATATTAAATCCAATAAAAGAAGATTTTAAACTACTCTGTCCCTTCATTGCCATCTTTGACACAAGCTTTGACTAATTTCTCATTCCACAAATTCAAAGCAGAAAGTGAAGTAGTACTCAGATTTTACTGTGCTTTCAGATAAAATCGCAGCCATGTCACAACCATGAATTCCCCCAGCATTCCATTGATTGCCTCCTTACGCCTCCTTACTACTCGAGGGCAGTGGTGTACAGTAACAAAGTAGAAATACTTTGTTACTGTACTTAAGTTGTTTTTTTGGATATCTGTACTTTACTTTACTATTTATATTTATGTTGACTTTTACTTCACTACATTTTGCAAAGAAAACTGATACTTTTACTCCGATACATTTCCCCTGAAACCTTCGTTACTCGCTACAAAATCAAATCTATCTTTAGAAAAAAAATGAATTATGAGACCAACGTCGGGGACTGTGGTGGAACACAGACTGCAAGCAAGCAGGTTTGGCGAATCAGTGGTCCTAGCTTGCAAGTTAAATCGTTGGTTAATCACGTTAATGCGCAATTGCAAACAAGTGCTCTCAAAGCCGCGGTGTTTTGATTCCCAGTGATGCCCAGGATGCTATATGCTATAGCTAGCGGGCGACTACATTAGTATAATTCCACTCTATGATGACTGATTTCATGACGGAAGCAGAAATGGAAGCACCTGCTACTCCCGCAACAAACTACGGTGGTGACGAAGACCAACACCCATGGATCGCTCGCGAGTTAGTGAGCTGAGGAAGTGTTGACAGTTGTGAGATTTTGTTGATTTGAGTCATCTTAGCTATAATCATTGCAGCACTAGTTGGCTAACGTTAGCTAACTTAACGTTAGCTAGCCACCACACCATAGGATTGACAGGAGCCGCGAGAGCGCAGCATTAGGGGAATCCTTCCCAGCTGTGCGCAAGCTGTGTGTGAAGCTGAACACACCTCTACCTGCCTCAGCGGCCTGTGAAAGGCTATTTAGCATCGCAGGACTAGTCTTCAGCCCAAGAAGAGCGAGACGGAATTCTCGCAATTTTGAAAACCAACTTCTTTTGAAGATGAACAGGACATTTTTCAGTTTCAAGTAATGACTGGGTTGTTACTTTCGGTGCTACTTTAGTATTGATCATGTTTGATATTTGAGTCATTTTGTGGATGATCAGATGGAGTTATGATGGTAGCAGTCGCCCAATTGCAGATTCAGCTTGAGCAAAAACGTTGCCTATTGTGTTCAAATCAGGCCCATAGGAGTTTACAAGGCAGGTGTCCTTTCTCAAAACACTGACCTGATGCATCAAGTGGATATTTTTTGCTGAACACAATATTATGCATTTGCCCTCTACATCCTCTAGTCAGAATGAGCATACTTATAAACGCACTGTTACAACTCCTTCATAGTGTCATATTGCTTTTCGGAGAATTATGATGATAAGTTCATAGTAGATGCAAAAGTATACTTATGTACAATATATTATGTTGAACATTGTTGCTCCTGGATGGATCACAGCCAACCCAATTATTGTCAACACAGCTCCATGTCCTTGGTCATGGTGGCCACAGCACTTAAAAGAATCAACTTCATAATTCTCAAAATTCTGACCCTTTGCTTTTTTATTAACAGCATTTACTTGTACTTTTACTTTCAATACTTAAGTACATTTAATATCAGAAAATTACTTTTGATACTTAAGTACAGTAAATATCAGGTACTTTAAGACTTTTACTCAAGTAGTATTCTAATAGGTGACTTTTACTTTTACTGGAGTCATTTTCCAGTCAGGTATCTTTACTTTTACTCAAGTATGGCTTTTGGGTACTTTATACACCACTGCTCGAGGGGCATGAAAATCAAAAAAGGCTAATTGAAGGGATAGAACTGAATGTCACCTTGTTTTTCAGCGTTTCCTGTCAGATGCTTTAAATTTTCGAGGATTAACTTTATATTCAAAACAAGACTGAAGAGCAACGCAAAGAATTTTAGAGAATTAACAAATTGGGCTAGTGTCAGTTGACGACTGCATTCCATTTAGGTGAGGAGATTTCAGGGTACTGGTGCATTCTGGCTCCCTGCCATGGCTTACTGAGAGAATTGAGTTAAAATATTTCTTTCACCTGTGCAATGACGAATATAAATGTCTGCTGTGAGAAAAGCCTGTTGGACAGTGGTATATTCTGGCGAGGGGCATTGCAGCGGATGCAAACCAAGATGCCACTCCCTGATGGGCTTATACAGAATACAATGAGTTTTGGCAGGTCATACACCTCAAGTTACCCTTTGGAGCCTACAGGACACTCAGGCTGTATTTGTGCTTTGAGCTACATGCTAATATCAGCATGGCAACATGCTAATAATAACGATGCTAACATGCTAATGTTTATTAGCCAATGGGTACCATGATCGTGTTTAGCGTGTTAGCCAGGCGGCAACCTTTGGTTCTACTGAGTGAAGCCGATGCGGAAGGGTCTTCAAACTTGCATTCTGTCTCTGACCAGCAGGGGGCGACTCCTCCGGTTGCAAATAGAAGTTTGATTGCATGGAAGTCTATGGGAAAATGACCCTATTTCTCTCTTGATTTATTTTCTCAGTAAACATTGTAAACATGAGTTCATGGTCTCAATCTCTAGTTTTAAGTCTTCTTCAATACAGCATGATGTTCATTTAGTAAATTATGGTCCATTTAAAAGTAAAATACACCATAAAGCAGAGTATGCTTTTGGGCGGGCTTACTGTGATTGACAGGTCGCTACCGTGACCAGTCCCGTATACCAGTGGTCCCCAACCACCGGGCCGCGGACCGGTACCGGGCCGTGGATCATTTGGTACTGGGCCGCACAGAAAGAATAAATATTATATTATTTCCGTTTTATTGATTATCAGAGTCTGAAAGAAGTTTTATTTTGAAAAATGACCGGATTCTCTTGCAATTTCATCCGCCTGTGCCTCTTGACACATGTCAAGACGCTTGTCTCGGTCACGTGATACGTTACCTCAAAAATGAAGGCTGCAAACTAGCGAAAATGAGTAAATCACTTTTGGAGAGCTTCTTTGCAAAGGGTGAAAGGCCCACTAAGGAGACAGAAGAAGAGCCGACAACTTCCAAGAAAATGAAAGCTTCATTTAACAGACAATATCAGGAGTCTAATTAAATATCAGGAGTAATTCTGACGCGCCAAACCCGCTCTGCAGAATATGTGGCGACAGAGGAAAATCAGCTGCTGGAGATTGTAAATGACGGTGGCTTTGAAAGTATGTTTGAGACAACAACTCTGCTGGTGTTTTGGATTAAAATCCAGGCTGAATATCCTGAGATCACCACTACAGCACTGAAAACCCTGCTTCCATTTCACACATCCTCTCTGTGAAGCGGGATGTTCTGCATTGACAGCAATCAAAACAAAATTACGGAGTAGTCTGGACATCAGGAACAGACTTCGGGTGTCATTGTCTCCCATTACCCCCAGAAGGGACAGTCTCGTTGCAGAGAAACAAGCTCAGGGCTCCCACTGATTCAGCGTTATTGTGAGTTGTATTTATTTATGCATTTTATATTTGTTTTCATGCCGATCGTATCATTTTGTTTCGTTGTGTTTTTCCGCCACACGTTGAAGGCCGGTCCGTGAAAATATTGTTTTACATGAAACCGGTCCGTGGTGCAAAAAAGGTTGGGGACCTCTGCCGTATACAGATTCTCTACGTTGCTCCTCTGCATACTAAATATTGTTCCATTCATTGGTTGCAAAAAAAAAATACATGGCGACGGCCGTAATCCAAGATGGCGACGGAGATTTGTAATCAGGGGGCATTTGTCCTGAGCTGCAAGGTAAATGCCCCCTAATTTTGATAATCACTTTAGACCGTTTCTCAGCTTTCACGGCACTTACACTAAAGAAAGAATCAGCTTGATCCATGAACTCCGGCCGACAATCCCACCCACTGCTCAGCTTTTGACTAGTACAGAATGAAAAATAAAAAATAATAGCAACCCAATAACAGCAAAAAGGGTCTCTTCATCTTGTCATCCGTGTTGTTCAGAGTCTCACAGGGATTTATCGAATACATAATGACACGGAAGGGAATTATCTCCACTGGTGGTGTAATCACTTCAGGAAATCATTTTGTTTTGTCTGGTGTGTGAGATTGTATGTGTGTGCTTCTATGTGTGTGTGTGTGTACATAGTAAAGGACAGATGAGAAAAAAGCATAAAGTTGACTTTTTCAAGATGCTAATGCCTAGGTTTAGAGGGCTAGTTAAGAGCAAAGGCGCCAAGCAATGTTAAAATTGTCACACACGTTGAAATAACAGAAAGAGAGATTGAAGGGAAGGAAAAGCCAAAAAAAGATAGATGGTGTTGGTGTTGAAAACTGATGATATATATGTCCCAGTGGTGGGCCGTCAAGGCCAGCAAAGCCTTCTCTGCTGGCCTCAACAGAATCACAAAGATAATAATTTTTCATAAATACACTACATGTATTCTTATTATTTTTCCCATTAGTTTATTTTCTTATTGCACTAGTCTTCCTCAGTTGCTCTGCTTCCAGTGCAGCTTGTTTTAAGTAGAGCTTTTATCCAATCAGATTTCGCCCCTATTTCTCTAAGTAAGAAGAGAGGCCCGCTCGGAAGCCTTTGCAGTTTAAGTAAATGGGGACGATATTGTTGATTGTCATAGTCTTCAACCAATCAGATTTTTAGTTTGACATGTTGGGCGTATTCTATGATGTGCCAGAGCTGTCTAGGTGGCCTACAAGTACGTCAGCATTAACGTGCAGCTCAGCAATAACGTGTGGTGTGATTGGTCAGTGGGCTAGCGTGACTGTTGTGAAGCTGAAGCTAGCTAGCAGAACTTAGTAGTAGTAAGAGTTCAAGTTGAAAGATATGTAAGAAGTTATGACATTGACATGACATTTTTTGCATTTTGCTTGGTGTAGCTTTGTTTTTTAACACTAAATGGCTGAAGGAGAAGGAGAAACGGAAAAGGACATTTCCAGAAAAACTGGACATTATAAGAAAGGGTCGGCCAACCCCACAGCTAGCAGCCCTGACCCAGCCAGGAAAAGGATTTGTACGAACGGTATTCCTGGCTGACAGCATCGGAGAAGCGGTTCACATTTTATGGCTAAGAATGCATTTTATTTGCGACTGAGCATCTTGGTGTTTGGAGCTACGCTGGATTTGCTAACCTGAGTTGGCTAACCAAGGCAGCAACAAGACACCATAGTACGACAGGATAATTACAAGCTACGGTGCTTTTGAAAACTTTTGCTGAGACCCGAGTGGATCAACGAACACGTTCGCATGAGGACCTCTGGCTGGAACTGAACCGCACCGATGTTCTGTACAACCACGGTATTAAACTCTTTGTAAACAAAGAAAGGAGGATGGACCTTGTCTTTAAATAGTGAGCAGCAGCTTGGGTAAGTGAACTACTTTTGTGTTTTTACATCTGAAGTAGTGTTACTACTATGTTGATTTATCTATGGTGTCGTTTTTATGATATGATTATTATTGTTCCCTCTGATGTGAATAATATTTTAATGGACCGTGCTCTTTAGTGTGCGGCGGAATACATGTATTAGCGCCGCAGTGTTGCTGGATTGATTTGTCATGCTTTGTTGTCATATAAATATATGTGACTGGTTCTTTTGAGTTTGTTCTTGTCATTGTGTTAATTACAATGATTTTGACTATATGCATTGTCCATTAATGACGAAGCATCCCGTCATGCGCGTATTCATGTATCTGTTTTCTTTTACAAAGCAAGAATTATGGTCTGGAGAAATGGGGATTGTGTGGCGATTGCTTTAGCCCTGTTTGAATCAGTAGGGAACAGCTACCTAAACACTGCGGGGAGAGTTTGTAGCATGTGTGTTGCTGTTGGTTTTCCTTCAAAGCTAGTTTAACGTAGAGTCCCTCACCAGAGTACAATGTTTTTCTTCCGTGGTGGGCGTGTCAGACAGCACGATATCTGTTATGTTGGGTGGGTTGCCATGTCAAGCGCAGTGGCTCCACCGAAAGAACAATATATTTCCCACAATTTAAGCTTCTGCATTTTCCAAATACACTCGTATTATTCAAATGTATTGTTCGGTTCGTAAGCCTAGTACCGAACGGTTTAATACGAATATGTGTATTGTTACACCCCTAGAAACAAATAATAACCCGTAGCTGTGGCGACTTAATGAGTTATTAGGAGGTGGTTCAACTGTAGTAGGACAGCACTGAAGGCCCAGGTATAAAATGCACGGCCCGCCACTGATATATCCCCTACCTAAACGTGACTCAACCCTTATCCCTAACCCTATCTCCCACCAAGAATCTCTACCTTAACATGGTGGAGGATTATGCGTGTCCTGTGAACCTGGGCGCTGCATTGTTGGGGGCCGGACTAGGAACAATTAACAGACCCCATATGAAGTAGCAAAAAATAGCAGCAGCACCTCGCTGGAAAAGGCTGTTGGACGACTCAGGAAGGGAAAGCAGTGCTTGGCTCACGCTGTGTTCGGCAAGCGAGGTGAACTGCGAATACAGACTTAGCGGTATGTTGTCAAACGGTGGAAAGAGCACTTTGACGAACTCCTGAACCCGACTAACACATCGTCCATCGTCTTTGGAGGAGGCAGAGTTTGAAGAGGGACGCTGGAGGGATTATGTATCTCATCTGGCCTGGGAACGCCTTGGGATCTCCCAAGAGGAGCTGTAAAATGTTACTGGAGAGAGGGGCATAAGGAATATCTTGCTTAGCCTGCTGCCACTGAAATATTTCATGTTGAAGCATTAAGATGTCCGTTCATTGGATCCCAAAACCATGCAACACCCGAGACCAAAATTAGTATGTGAACAAAGGTGTCATTGGCCTAGTGTTTCTCCCTGCTTTATAACATAGGCCTACTAGATCCCAGCTACTAATGTTCAGACATGATATAAGACAGGAGAAACACATGTGATCAAGTCAAACATGCCTTCATCAACACAGCTATATGCATACACTTTCCTTCCAGCCCAGGCTTTTGTCTCTCTCTCTGCCCATCCCCTTTCACTACTCCAAAACCCACACAGATCCTATCTGCACTGCCTTCCTCCTCTCTTATTAAACATTGCTGCATGTCTTCCCCTTCATTAACTTCCTAGTTTCATCTCTTCTGCTCCTCTTTTTTTAATGTGCTGATGATCAAACAGCTGGCTTTACAAGGACGGACATTGTTATGCTATTAAATGTGCCTCATGATTATATGATCTATCCTCCCACGCTGCATAATGAGAAAGATAAAGATCTTTAGTATGCACAGTTGTAGCCCTTAACTGACGTATTTTGTGCTCAGCTGCACATAATGTCATTTGCCGGAAAAGGTGTGCATATAAAGCACAAGACACAGTTCTGGCACAAATATGATCGAAACATTGTACAGTTCTCCGAAAGGGGCTGCAATACAAAATAAGTGTTTATTTTGTTCCTATTTCCTAAATATATCACAATTCCTATTAGTGAGAACTATTAGAACTCCTACGGTTGCTAGAGGGAGCCGTGACGATGGAAGACCCATCACTTATTAGTGAGTTCCCATTGAAAGATGATCAAAGCCATATGAATCAGCCAGAGCTGTACAAAGTGGGAGCAGAGATGGTAATGTATGAAGCTTGCATTACAACTCAAGCTTCAGAGCGTCCGTCCTATTCAGTTTGCCGTCCTTTCATTACACAGCCAAGCTTTGTTGTTATTTTTTGCCTGTATTTTAAGATAAAATGTTACTTGGTGGTAGATTCTCCTAATGTAAACCTGATTAGTTTGTTCTCCTCTGCCAAGTAAGCCATAGCCAGACATGCCATTCTGACCACTTTACTATGTGGCTACATTAGGCTTTAAAAACTCAGAACCCTGGGTTTCTGCTGCCTCCAGCTATGTGAGCATGCACTTACAGTAATGCACTCTCCTATATTCTGTATCCTTAGACAAAACATAGGCAAACCTTTAGTTTGAGTGTCCCTGCTGAGTCCATGATAAGACATTGTGAATGTATAAGCTTGAATTAAATGAAGAATCATGTAAAAAGCCTTACTTGTTCCTCGTGCTGATGCCAGCTGCTGAAACAACCTTCTGATTTAGAGGCCTTTTAGAAGATGATTTGTCATTCTTTTGTTTTGTCCTAATTCCTGCAGAGTACGTCAACAAAAGGCTCTGATATAAAGAGCCGAAGTGAACCTGTCCTCGAAAGGGTCTTATGCAGTGGATTGGGTTTATGTGGGAGAGACATGGAACACTGTTGTTGTAGCCTTGAAAGGCTGCCTCACCAAGGCTGTGGCGCATGTTATTTGGTCCATTTCTTTGTTTTTCTTTATTTTTTGTCAGTATGCTAATTCGGCACAAGGACACTGACCCTCTCCCTTTTGTCTGGTTAGACAGATATTTCATTCTGGTACATTTCATTCATTCAATAAAATAACAACTGGTGATATTAGAAGTTTATCAACTTGATACAGAACTGCAGCTTGTTTCCCCTTTTTGTCTATGCTGCATGTAAGCTCATCATAATCATCTGGGTTCTTCTGAAGCTAAAGGAAAGATTCTACTTCAACAAAAGGATTTTCTTGGCAGCAGAAAGTAAGATCCAAGTACCAACAATTGTATGGCTATGGTATGCAGACAGTATGTCCGCGGTCTTGCTCAGGTATGTTTCTTTTATAAACTATTCAATAAATATGAGTAATTCAGCAGTTGGAAAATCATCTTCTGCTGCAGCATTACCACAAGTAAGTCCAGTATAAATTAAGAGCAGATACATCGAGGTCTCTTTTATATAACTGTGCAGTGATTTCGATCTATAATTAAAACATTTCACACTTGTAATGAAGCAACAAGTGCTCGCATTTATGAAACTAGCCATAATAACTGTTACGTTTGAAGAACTTCCATAACGACAGGGATGACGAAGCAGGTCATCAGACAGTATTTCATTTTCTTCCTCTGTAACATTTTCATCACTCATACTATATGCCTTTCCTTTTTGTTAATGTCTCTCTGAGAGTTTGCAAATAGCTCCGCTAAGCTGATGTGCTGAGATTGCAGTGAGTGATAAATGTGAGTCTGTCCTTCTGGGACCGTATAGCAGAACGGCTCATTAAACGTACACTCTGTCCGCATCCTGCCATGCTTCCCTTACCTTGGCTCCCTGCAGGGCTAGAATTCACAGAGCCCTCAATATTCTTTGTGGAGTTCAGCAGACGTATGTTATATCACAAGCGAATGCAAAAAAACTCACTGCTACATGAATGTCTCGAGCCAGTCTGAGTGGACTCTGTGGGAAACCAGAGACAAAAAGGTGAATTGTAAATTGCCATACGTCTCAAAGATGCATTTAGTGACAGTCTGGCTCTGTATGTAGTCTTGACAGAGAATATGAAGTATTTGTGTTTTTTTCCTTTTTTGACAGACCCCATATGAAGTAGCAAAAAAGAGCAGCAGCACCTCACCGGAAAAGGGAAATTGAGGCTCCCTTCTGGAGCCAGACCTGGTTGCTGGGTCTGCACCCATTGGACTTGGCCCGGCTCCTGGAGATGGGGAGGTTGGAGAGATGCAATCCAACAGCATGTTGAGAAACCACCATTTTGTGAAGGAGGCCGTCAAGCTGAAGAAGGAAGCCTTTCGGTCTTGATTGGCCAAAGGGGTCTCCAGGTACCAGGGAACCAGAAAGGCTGCATCTGTGACGGTTGCCAAAGCAAAAACTTTCGGAGAGGCCTTAAGAAAGTTCTGGCAAGCTGAACGACTCAGGAAGGGAAAGCAGTGCTTGACTCAGGCTGTGTTCGGCAAGCGAGGTGAACTGCGGATACAGACATAGCGGTATATTGTCCATCAGTGGAAAGAGCACTTTGACGAACTCCTGAACCCGATTAACACATCGTCTTTGGAGGAGGCAGAGTTTGAAGAGGGACGCTGGAGGGATTATTTATCTCATCTGGCCTGGGAACGCCTTGGGATCCCCCAAGAGGAGCTTTTTGAAAAAAAGACATTATGGTAGGGGGGAAAATAAGTACGTAAACTAAGTCAAATGCGTATGGAAACAACGTAACAGGATAACACGTCACAAACATAACTAACGTCACAAACGTAACTTAAAACAACAACACTTTGGGACACCAGTCTCAAACACCAGTCTTCTTTCTGGTTGTAGATCCTGTGTTTGTTTGGCCCATCCACTTCTTCACACAACCCCACTCTATTATTTTATACTACTTGTTTAGCATATAGCATATTAGAGCAGATGCATTTACATTGCAGTATGTAAAGACTGCATGGCATACAAATCACTTGCAAAAAGCAAGAGAGGCGTTCTTAATCTTGTCATTTATCTGAATTACATGGAATTAGTAAGGAACAAGGCTTCAATACATTGCCCTGTCTGTCCCAAGGCCCAGTGGTACCCACTACATTAATACATTTCTAAAAAGGGCTTAGTAGTCATTTCCTTAAACAGCTGTTCATTATAACAAACAATGCTCAAAGAGGAGTAAATTCTGTATTTGATAGTAATTATTTTCATCTGCGAATGGATTAATACATATTAGGTTCACTTGTTGATAATAATATGGTACAGAGGAATAAGATACATGAGGCTTTGGACGATACTTATTATTAGGATACATTCATTGTTGCTTTTGGTCTTTTCTTGGGATTTGTTGACAATAAGAAAAATGTATCACCGCACTTAAATGTAAATTAACTTTTATTCTCAGGCATAATTGAATGCATTTACCATGATGGTCAGTATATGAGTGCACTTCAACTTTAGCGTCAGCCGATTTTAGCACGGAGATGCGAGTGACAGCTTGACGGCAGTTGTCCATGCATGCTGGCATTGTCCTCCTGATCTCTGATAAACATGTAACAGGTAATAAGAGGAAAGATAACAACTTGATTATCTTGTTATCTCCAGAAAGCAAAGTTTGTTTTCTGGAGATAACTGCGGTAAAAAAAAAAAAAAAAAAAGTGAAAGATGTTGCTTCAGGCCTGCAAAAAGTTTAGAAACGGCCCTGGTCATATTCAAACATGAGAAGGGTAAAACTGTCCAGATCAGAGTTCTCAGGCAGCAGAAATTTCCTCTCCTCACTGTGCTGCCGGGTCTTTAACTGACCCTTCGCTAAGTCCTGCCCTTGAATGCTGACTGGCCATTCATAGCGTAGCATCGGCCAGCTCCAAGCTGGCTCTGACAACGATCAGGCACTGCCCCATAGACTCCAATGCAATGGTTTCAGATTTTCTTCATTTTCAGGCTGGATTTGGTGCAAGTCATGGTTAACCTCTATAGCCCGACATTGGGTGGGGACATTGGGTGATAGTGATATTTGTTATCCAGAGAGGGTGAAACGGGATATATGTTTCTAAATCGTTACGTTTCTACGTATAAATCCTGTGGAGCTAACATTAGCAGAGTACATTAGAACATCATTAACTAGTGTTAGTACTTCTATGCTACGCTACCTACTGGAGGTATACTGAATGAATAGACATGCTGCTTTTGCTGTTTAATGACTGTGTGTAATGACTGTTGTTTCTTAATTTCATTGTCCTTTGTCTCGATCTCCAGGTGATGTGGTGGTTCACTGGATCTGTAGCTTTAGCTTCTATCTTCATATTTTTTACCTGTTTTCACTGCTAAATCACTTTGACATCTTGGATATGTCCTTCATACACATATTGTAGACCCTTCTGTCTGCTTTGTCTCTGAAATGGCTTTTTTACTTTTCCGAGAGTTCGATAATATTTGTTCAGTGAATGCAAATTGTGACAGTGTGGGCTCCATGGTAGCTCTGACAGCATGACGGAGTAGCAGCGGGAGGGGTCAAAATGTCTTCGGTGACAAAAGCCAGATATCACCAACAGATGAATAAGTAATGATGATTGCAATGAAAATGAATAGGTGGGTATTTTAAATTGAATTCGCCATTCGTCGAAATTGCCATTTTCACAGGGTGAAAAAGCCTATGGAACTATGTATTAAGGCCACAGTGGGCCAGTAAACTGTTCAGAAACAAACAGATTACTTTACATAGTTGCTAAGCAGGACCTAGTTGAGAGGCTATTATGTAAGAAATGAGAAGTAGCTTGAAGCAGATAGAAACAAACAACAAATCTTAAGAGAATATTTAGAAAATTGCCCTTGGGAGACTCTGTTAAGCCTTCATATTGCTTCTTCATAAGAAACTGATTAGTGTAAAAGCACTTCTTCAAATCCAGCACCTGCTCTTAATGGGCCAGAGGCAATATCCCAAAAGAAAACTTATCCGGACAAAAGGAAATAGGGAGAAGATTTCCTTTTATCCGGATAAGTTTTCTTTCTAGTTTCCCACAGATAGAGCATTCTTTGTTGATTCAACCAAAGTCATCCTAACTAAGGGTGAATCCAGCATGGATGTAGCAGATGTAATAGATAAGATTATTAAAATGAGATAATTAAATGGTATTTTGTTGTTCTTAAATACTTTGTTAATTCACATTGTATGTTTTTTTAACTAAATGAATATATAGAAAATGAAAGAAATCAGTGGGTGGTTTGTTGACATGCTGCACAGTTACCTTTACATAAGTTGTTCTGGTTTGTTGAGAGAGGATCGGAGTGTTTTTTTTTCTCCATGTGAATTCAGATAAATTGGGACGTTTCTGACCTGAACCCTGGAGTGCAGCCACAGCTGCAAGGCGATGATGAAGAAAAAGCATCATATTTTGTGTGAAACCTCAGACCTTGCACCAACAATATAACAGTGAGTTGTCTTGTTAGGCATGCACACCAGCTTTGGTAACCATTTCATATATGTTATACCATACATGGAAAACACTGCTGTGTGGACAATGGATAATCCAGACTCATTTTTATTTAGCTGCTCTATAATAACATTTTTTTAAACACAATTTATCATAAATCGTTTTCCTAAGGCTTCAGGGTCTTTCTTTTGTCGGAGGAGACGATTTGCTATTTTCTTCGTGGCAAACGTAAGAATCCACAACTACACAAGGTTCCACTTTCCATGGATTCCTTTAAAGTTTCACAGCTGCATGATAACTTAATGATGACATAACCCATACTCAAGTCCTGCTGGATGTTTGGTTTGAAGGGAAGATGAGGTTCCTATGCTCTGCTGCTCTCATATGCAGCATTGGAGAAGCTACTTTGAAAGCTTTACGAGCCACCAATTACTTCACACAAGAAGTTGATCTACAGCAAACTTAGCTTTTAGGAAGAAATCTAATTTGATTTAGTAAAACTACTTGGAAAAAGTAGTTTCAACCACATCAAATTCAAAATGTACTTATGACACGAAATTATTAAAACACTTTATATATAATTATACTTTGGCACATGCCAGCAAAAAATACCACTCAGCTTATTGCAAAAGAAATGCCCACAAAGAGTCCAGGTGGGGGTATTGCACCAAGCAGTATTACTCCGCCAGGTAACTTCTAAAATAGTGTGTGACCAGTTCCTGAACATCTGCTGATAAATATTGAAGAGGGTTATCCTCGCTGTGTGAGCTCCAAGCAACGCTCCACCTTTTGCACATGCACTGAGGTGAAAGGTCAAGTGTGTGGTGGTGGTGGCTGGCTGCATTGAAAGGGCATGCATTCATGGCGGTCAGAGGGGGTTTGGCCGATCATAGGGTGTTCAATCAGAGAAGCAATGGTTCCATTTAAATAACATTTCTTGTGGCCCAAAAATATTTGCACAGAAAAACGAATTTAAACTTCTCGAATCACTTTGCAAATTTGATTGTCGTTGAACTACCTAAATGCTACTGCAAAATGTCTCTAAACTACTAGTTTGATCACATGTAGTTCTTTACTCCATACTACAATATGTTGGTGAGTCTGACATATGTAGGCGGACAGGTGTAGTGCTCTGCCTTAATGTTTTTCCGTGCAAATCTATCCATCCTTTGGAGTAAATACAATTATCAATCAATCCAAAAAAAAGCAAGAAATGCTTGTGAAATATCCTGTATTGCACTTCATGTGACAAATTCAATCAATGAATATGTTGCCAAGCTCCGACCTCAGCAACGTTAATCAGTGTAGGCTTCCATACAGTATATTGGCCAAGAGCCAAGAGCAATGAGTCATACAGAGTCACGAGTTATTCTGTATGAATCTGCCCTCTAGTGACGACTGTGAGGTTTAAGAGGTGTGGGATAATGGAGCCCTCTTTCTTTTTCAACTTGAGTGATTTATTGTACAATGTAATCATTTATAAACAACACATTATAATCGGATACATCCGAAAACATGAACTCTTGGAAGAAAATTAAGAATGAAACAGATGAATATCAATGGAGAAATAAAGATTTATAGACAATAAACCTAAAACAAAAACGTTCTTACAGTAAAGACTGTCTGGTATTATCACAGTAATATATAAAGTTCAGAGTCCTAAGGCTAAGGTTTACATTTTTCCAGATCGGTTCCAAAACAATGCTCACATGCTTGTATGCACTTTGAAAGACTGGTCTCTGTAGTTATAATTAATAATACCAATGCAAGTGATGGGGACAACTCAGCCAGAGCTAATATCAGGCTTCAGCACTTTGAAAAGGAAACGAGTATGTTGAGTAGCGTGCAGTGGAGGGATAGCAACACAAAGAGGGAGTATTGCACTAAGACGACTACGTTTTTCCTTCATGACCACGTTACATGATGTGTGATTGAAGTGCAACAGGTTTGGATGAAATGGCTTAAGAAGCTGAGTGATAAGCAGCAGAACAACACATGAAGCTACAATGAGCTCCTTAACATCGGCCTCTTCTTTTATCTCTCTTCTTATGAGTTGTTAAACCAACTTCAGCCTGTATTTAATTATTATATTCATTTGTCACCAGAGATTATCATTATTGATCATTAATATTTTTGTAATAATTCATGCTATTTGCTCTTTTATTTACTTTCTTATTTCCTTTCCTATGCTTTGCCACAGCTCAGACACACACATACCGACAACCAAAGAACTGAAGGGTAGAGGTAAAAGTTAACGGGATTTATTTCCAACTCCTAGATTCTTGTAAACATAAATGCTAAAATTCATAAATTCTCAAAATGGACGGGACAAAGTGGTCGTGCCAAACAAATAGAAATCAATGGAACAAAGCGAGATGGATAACTCCTACCTCTGAGAACAAGACACCAACAGAAAGACTGAACGATCTTATCTAAAATAAATGATACAGAATGAATACAGCGGTGTTACCGGCCTTTAATCCAGGGTCTCTGGACTGAAGTGAACTACGTGTGTCTAAAATGTAAAAGGTGCCTCATCTCACCTACGGTCCTCAACCTCCACCACAAACCTTCTTAACAAGTTTTCTAAACAGAGCAACAAGAAAAAGAAGAGGATGACTTTCTTCCTCTTCTTTGAGGTTTCACATCAGTTGGAATCCACGATGTTTCATTACTGCCACCTTCAGCTTCTTGTCTCCCTCGGTATCCATTCTAAATAAAGAAGCTTTTGCAGGTCCAATCGTCCTTAAAAGACTACATAACCACTTCCTTCCTTGATCCCTGTCTCCACACCACTACACTTTTAACGTTGTCCTCTACCCGTCCAGTCATCCTCAGTGTGGTCATCATTTCTTGTCTTTCTTGTGTTCTTTGCTCGACTGTCTCAGTCGCTCATGTCAATCCACATGAAAGCGATGTTGTTTTCTTGTCGAACCGTTCTGGAATTAAGGAACAAGATTTCATGACTTCTGTCTGTTCCTGTATTAAAGCTTGTGAGGGCCGACACTGAATGACTACATGCTAAAATGTTGCTGCAACTAACTTACTCACTCCGGTCTAATTCATTAGTAAACGCATTAAAGCAATGAGTTGCTCTCTTTTTAAATCGCACTTGTTCGGCACAGCTACATCAGACACTGTTGCATCTGTTTACAACTCTGTGTTGAATCAAAAGCCCAACGTTTCCACATGTGTCTACTTCAGGGGCCGAGCAAGAAGTTACAAAAACATGTTCACACATAAGAAGGCATCCTATAATAGAATCACGTCACTGGTGATCAAGCCATAACATGTATCAACGTGTCACCTGTGTGTGCTTTACATATTATGGCGCCATCTTGTGGTTGAAATAAAAAATACAACAAGTTGTATCCAAACTAAATAGTAACAGTTGAACTTAACATTTAAGGATTCATCTCAAGTCTAAAATATTTGTGTATTTAACACAATAACCCCAGTGGTCATTACATCACAGTTTGGGACAGATGTGTTGATGATATTCGTCTTGAGTTCAGTGGTGAGTTAGAAAAGCTGGAAGAATTCAAAATGTATTTGAACAGCTTGTCGCCAACTCTCCCTTTTAACACAAATTTCAGCTCTGGATCAAAACATTTTTTTAGGAGTTAAATTATTCAGAAATGTTGAAACACTACGTAAAAGTATTCCCACAAAACCTACGGATTGTGAAGAATTGCAAGAGACTGATATGAAATTAGTGGATATTAAAAAATACCAAGTTCCAAAAAAGTTTAATGAAACCAGCCAGAAAAAAAAACATTCTAGTTTCTTCAGATTTGGTCTCACAGGTGTCAAGTTACTGCAGGTGATACATGACGTGATTACCGATGATGAGATTATCCTATAGGATGCCTTGTTATGAAGCTTTATAGATACAATATAATGTGTTATGACTGTGCTTATAAAGCATTATCGACATGACCTTAATATAAAGTGTTACCGATTCCTTTATTAATGATTTATTAAATATTATTGTGGTTTACTGACTTTATTGATGGCTTATGTGAAATTGAGAAACTCAAGACGGTTTATTAACTGCCAACATTTCTAACTGTAGACATGAGGATTTATTATTTTATAGTGAGAAACACAAGCATTTTTTAACCAATAAATAATTAGTAACTCATTTATCAGAAATTAAAAAGTAGGTCAATATATCTGCTGGTAAACTGAAGTAAAACACATAAAGAAAGTGACTATGATCTCTAATATGAATGTGTCTGTTTCATGTTAACTCTTGTGGACACAAACGACTGATCTGATGACTGAAGAGAATGATGGACATTTATTGAGCAACAGTGAAAGGTTTTACACGTACACAGTAACAGAACGAGCTACTGGCCGTCTATTTTTAGCGAGCAGGGCTGGAAACATGAGGCTCTAAAGTCTCAGGTGGAGCGTCTCTGCATCCTTCAGACTTCCACTAATATAGGAGAGGAGCAGCAGGAGTCGGAGGCGAATGTGCAGGATGTGGAGGAGGAAGGAGCATCTCTGGTACACAGCTCTGGTAGAAGGGATCCTCCTCGTCGGCTCTCGATCAGCTCCCTGGTAGATCTGGATGTGAAGTCCAATAGGGTCTGGAGGAAACCACAAAGAACATGTGTTGTATTGAAATAACATGCATCACCAACCCTCCATTAAAAGCACGGCTACCAAATATCTAACACTGCTGAACATCCGGCTGATCAACTCTACCTTGGGTTGAGACTAGTGGGAGGAAGATGAGCTCTCTCTGGTCCATGAAGTTCAGCATCACAGTCAGTCAACGTGTGGAGATAGCTGTGAGGAGAAAGAGAATGTAAACAGAATGTAAACAGAAGGTGATGGTTGTTGGTAGAGCATGTAGGTGGAGATTAAG
Organism: Anarhichas minor; assembly: GCF_050575085.1. Taxonomy (NCBI): domain Eukaryota; kingdom Metazoa; phylum Chordata; class Actinopteri; order Perciformes; family Anarhichadidae; genus Anarhichas; species Anarhichas minor. The sequence goes on along the minus strand of NW_027466468.1, from coordinate 3,843,191 downwards.
ATGGCAGCTGTCTGCCAGTACCTGCAGGTGGAGGCGGCACCTGCAGGTTACTGGTAGAGGCTGTAGGTGGAGGTTGGTTAGTCGTTTCGCAGGCAGTAGCTGAAGGTGGATGTTTTGTTTGTAGGCTGACGGTGGAGGTTGTAGGTGGAGGGTGGAGGAAAGTGCTTCAGCTGGTTTTCAGAGGCTGTTTGTGTTCTGGAAAATGATTTCAGGATTTTGGATTGTTCACAAAGACTGCATTCAAGAAGAAGATTACTGAAACTTAACTTATCTTAACTTAAACTATTTTACTTAAACTTAACTTATGGTATTTTACTTAAACATTCAATACAATAATATTTACAGTCATGATCTTATTTGATCATAATTTTGTCTCAGCTCTTTGGTTCTCCCGAAGTGTGCACAAAATAAAGAGGAGGATGAACATCGACCCCGTTTGAGACGTCCACTTGCACCCGTCTGTCTTCGTCCACTGTCTCTGTAGACGTGGGACGGTCCGGTCTCTCCCAGAGCTTCTGCTTGATGAGACGTCCCAGGTCTAAAGTGTGCGGATGCAGACGGCCGTTCTTGAACCTGTGAGGAGAGGAAGACATGAGATTAAAAAGTTAATACATGGAATAAATTGAGTGAAAAAGTAAAGTGATTGGAAAATGTGAAAATCATCAAATATATTTTTGACACAACACACATCAGCATATCGTCCACGACTTGGTGGTAGAGTTGCTGGTACTCTTCCTCAGAGTGGTTGTGGATCTTCAGAGGGCCGTCGTGGTCCAGTGGAGTCGAGGAGGGCCACATTGGAGGCAACCGGCAGGTCTGCAGGCGAGATGGTGGCCCAAGGCTTTGGGAGAAAAGAGAAAAAGACAGGAACGGGCTGAGGAGACACCTCTGGAGTCTCAGCAGGTTTGGAAGGACGGGCCACGGAGCTCCGCCTCCTCTTCTGGGGACGGTCTCCAGTAGCAGCAGAGCGCCGGCGCTTGCGGGTCAAAGTCTGCACCTGGTGAGCAGCACATGAGAGGATGTCAAACTAAAACCTGTCTAATACTCTCTGGAGGGTTCACACTGTGAACTATTTAAATATGAGGATCTAAATGTGTCACCTGGTCGTCCCTGCAGCATGGACACTGTCTGCGTGCGAAGACTCTCCTTCCTCTCTGGTTGTCCTGCAGGTGGACGGGAACATCACACTGCAACGACACACACTCATGTTAGAATGAGGCTTCACTAGTACAGTCAAAGAAACATCTGGCAATAGTTAAAGTGAATAATAACATTTATTGTCACAAACATAATGAGCCTATCAGTCCATTCAACCCTTGAAAGAGTTCATGGAGGCCACATTAAGTTAGCAGGAGGCCCCAGGGCTACAATAAGTTGCTCCCCCTATTGACCCCTGATCCTCACGCTCTTACACAGTGTGGACGGGTTTTCTGTGCTTTAGTTTAGCTGGTTTCAGATTTGCTATATTTACATAAAACAAATCACCTTCTCCGTTCAAGTCCAACTTCGTTGAAAAGTAGGATTTCTTCTGCTTCAACTTCATCGGCGATCAAGAATGCCAACGCAATTTCTTTAGCCATAGTTTTCCAAACGTGGTCCGAAGACTACAGGTAGCCTCCAGATGTAACCAACAGGATGTAAACTATCCAATGACTTCCTGTGTATTGAGTGAAGGCGGCTGACAACTGTCCGAATTGAATGCAGTTTTTTGTCAATGCCCCCTGCTGCTTCAGCCTACTCTCGTCTACTTTCCAGGCGAGGCGCAGTTCATCTCCAACAAGCCTAATATCAACATGGTTCTTTATAAATCTAGATTCCAGTCACCTGCATGTCTTCAGCAGGGGGAGGGGACTGGGTTCCAGTCTCGCCAGGTAGATTATTTACTTTTACATTGCATGTTTTATAAAACATTTTTGCAAAGTTTCCTTTTGTATAATAATGTGTTTTTGTTCCTTTTAGTTTATAAACACAGACACTAGAGGAGCCAACCACTGTTGTCCCAGACGTATTAGACGTTAGTGTGCCTTTTGACTAATCAATTGAATGGGCCATTCCTGTTTTTTGTTGTTGAGGGGCTTTGTGCTGTGCTGAAGGGGGGACCAAGTGGTAGAATAGCCATCTTGCAAGTGTATTTTATTGTGTGGTTTGAGTCACCTTAGCTTGCTGTGAGAAGGTAAGTTTGATTAATTTGGTTTGTGTGCAGTGGTTTATTCATAATTTGCTGAAACATTTTGTGACAATTTCTTTTTGTATTCATAACTCTACACTGACCTCCCTGATGGTGCAGCTTAGCCCCACATTGTTTATTTTCTTTGCTTCTTCATTTGTATACTTTGATTTGTGCATTAATTGTATAATCGCCTCGCAGGTTTCCATGGATCCTGGTTATCTCTGGACCCTGGTCCTTCCTCCCGCCGTGGCCCTACTGACACCAACTGCTACTATCATTTTTATTATTACTCACATTACTATTTCTATTACCGAAACCATTAATACACATTACTGACTTTGCTTCTTCACCGGAGTCTCTGTGCTTTCTCGCCTCGCAGGTTTCCGTGGATCCTGGTGATACCTGGACCCTGGTCGTGCCTCCTGCCGTGGTTCTGTCATATGCATTGAATGTGTTGCAACTCTGTTATGCTGTTCATTCTGTACACATGACATCTATTGCACTTCTGTCCATCCTGGGAGAGGGATCCCTCCTCTGTTGCTCGCCCTAAGGTCTCTTCCTCTTTTCTCCCCGTTAAAGGGTTTTTTAACCCTTTCACCTCAACTACTGTGGTACTGTTTCACCTCAAGCAGGGCCATCTTATGAGTCTGATGCCGCCACCTCAGCAAGTGTCAGCATACCTATCCTTTATGCTACTACAGTACAAACTCAATTTGTGTTTGTTCCAAGAGAGCGAAAGGGTCCAAAATGTTCTGGTAAATTGTCTGTTGATATAACTGTTGAAAAATGGATTAATAAGGCTCACAAGTGCCTGGCAGTTAGACAAATGTCCCAAACTGAACAGAGTAGGTCCGTCTGATAATAATCTTGAGTTTAACATGTTGGTCAGTTACATGGAGAAACATATACTTTGCCATTGTCTTATTGCTGTTTGTATTGTGTTAACCGTATTAACTGATGGTTGTGTAAGGGTGCTGATGGTAGTGGGGGGAAATAGTAAGTTCAATCTCTTTTGCAAGTGATTGAAATGAGAAGATTTGCTGAAACATCCAGCAGGTGATGGTATACACTCAAATTGATATTAAGGAGCTTTTATTGCATATTTTGGAGTTGTTGAAGCGTGATATCTCATTCTGAAGGACAGAACTACAGTCCAGATGTGTTGACAGTATTGATGGTAATTTTGGCCACCCTGGAACAAGTTAACACCCCCGAAAAAAACAGCAGTGCCCAGTGTTTACAACAAGAACAGAAGTTAGTTCGAACCAGGAAGAGGGCAGTCCGGTATTAAGTTAGAAAGAAAAGAAGTTAAACTTTAGTTTGACACCATTTAATAACTGAAAACATTACACTATCATTTATGTATTTTAAGTGGATGTTTATTGGAATGTTAGCTAAAAATTAACCGGACCAGGAAGCAAATTCCGTTAGAATTAATTAATTAATCAATCAATAAAATGGAAGTGTACATGCTTGAAAAACGTAGGCAGCTTGACAACAACAAGAATAACTTGGTCAAGTTAACCGAGCATTTTATGCAATACGGATACACTTGTCTGGCATTTGAAATGCTGGACATTTCAAATATGTCAAAAAGGCACGTAACAGCTAGATAATGTGATCGCTTTAGCAGTTACTAAAGTGCGTAGCGTAAACAGTTCCATTCCCGAAGAAACCAACAAAACAGTGCAACAACATTCTTCCACACAACTTAGCCTCAGCAATACAAACACCATTGTGAGGGGAAGACAGGAGTACGGAAGCTTAGGAGGTGCAGAAAAGGTGAGACGTATATTTCCGCAGGAAACATTAATAAATAAATCAAATAATGCTAAATGGGGACAGCAGATGGGGACAACAGATGGGGACAACACTAGCAGTGATGAAGGAACCACAGAGTCCGTTGAAGTCTGGAAGAAGTACGTCAAGAGGGCCTGCCAATTCTTCTCCAGGATGTTTACGTTTTTAAGTTGCTGCAGAGTTGATGTTATATCTTCACGCAGCACTGTTACCGCACAGCAAGAGACTTCACTCTAAACTGCTCCCGTAGCTGTGCTTGCGGTGTGTGAATGTTAGTTAGTCCTGATGGGCAGGTGGCATGGCAGCCCCTTCCATCAGTGTTAATGGGTGAATGATGACACGTACTGCGAAAGCACTTTGAGTGGTCGGAAAGACTAGAAAATAATGAAATTAAAAAAGTTTGTTTTGTCAATACTAAAAGTAAATATTTAGTTTCTATCATTAAATAGGATATGCTACGTCATTAAACGACATGGCATGGGCGGCACGGTGGTGCAGCACTGTGCAAGAAGGTTCCTGGTCCGGACCTACCTTGCTGTGTAGAGTTTGCATGTTCTCCCCGTGTCACGTGGGTTTCCTCCGGGTACTCCGGTTTCATCCCACAGTCTAAATACATGCAGATTAGGTTAACTAACAGCTTTAAAGTGCACACAGAGTCTATAAAAAATGAATGTAAATGAAAAATCTTAAGTTTTGTCAATACTGAAAGTAATTATGTAGTTCCTATCATTAAATAGGATATGTGTTGAGTCCTGAACCTCTCTCTGAACTATGGAACATATAATATCCACCACTAGGGGTGCTATTAAACATACTAAGGAATGTTTTTAAACTTTAATTCCTCGCATACACAACTGCTAAGATGACAAGCTAAATTGCATAGAGATTGGAATACTGAATCCAGGCGAACACAAACTCAAACAGCAAACTCAAAGCAAACATGCACACAAAATTGAAGACCAAGTTGCGAACTTTGGGTTTTTGACCCCTCCCCCCGTTTACCTTTTATTTTCACACGACTGTGACAAATCCACAGGCTCTAGTCCTGTCTCACACTGGGACACATGGAAAGAGACAGGAAGTTTTTGACCATGCAATTTATCCAATGAACATGAAGAGGTGATGGGATTAAACATTTTCAGACGAACCTAATTCAGCATGTGGAATAAGCTCAACGTTAAGTGCAGCACAATGGGACACGGGGGGGGGGGGGGGGGGTTGCTTGGAGATTCAAAACCACAAACAACTGGAATTTGTTCATTTCACCGCGCTGCTTTTGCCACTGCTGAACCCCACTGTGCATTCTTGGAGCAGGATCAATAGATTGAGTGTAATTCTTGTGCTTGTCAGTGGAAAAATTGAATTAATTTGTCAGCAGTCTTGGCATGGTGTCAGGAAATATTTGACCTCCGGGGCAGGAGTGTGACACCAAAGGGAGGGTATATAAATGTGCGGGCGTCGATACGGGGCCACAGTCTGCCTGCTGTAGGAGACTGTCACACACACACACACACACACACACACACACCTCCAGCAGGGACAAGGTAAGACAAAAGGCCATCCAGTGAGCGTACTTTTACTTTGAAATTTTATTCAGACTGAATATCCTTAAATCTAGATCTGCTGCGTTGCTTGTAAACCGAATATCATTGGGTTCATTGGGAACTCGGAGAATCTTTTTTTCTAGCATTTAATTTTTTAGAAACTAACATTTAAACAAAAAAATGTATTTGAAAATGAATACAATTAAATAAAGTGGTTAGTTGTAGCCCTAATGTCAAGTAGAAAGATCAAATGTTCAGTGGCATGTCGTCTTTTATCTTTGAGTTTGCATTGGGGGGGATCTGGACTCATGACCTAATGTTTCTACAGCTCTGGATGTGTTTACCTTACTGGGGGAGTATTCTGTTGTACGATATACTCTGATGATGTAATACAGCCATCTGCTCTGTCTCAATAATTCACTTTCTGACTCTCCCAACAGATGAATCTTCTAGTTCTGCCCTCCATACTGCTGGTCATCTCTACTGTCCATGCCTTCCAGTATACGGAGCTTGCGCAGTACATTGACAGCCATCAAGAGGAATATGTGGAGGTACAATAGAATTCTTCTTCTTCCTTAAGCAATACATTGAAGAGTCCAAGCCCTGAACTTTCAGAGTCCAAGCACTCGAGATGTCCAATTTACACCAGAGTTTGTTAGTCCCATAGAGCAACCAGACATGGTGTGACTGAAAATGACACCGCATTGATATCAAACACACTCATGTGTGAGACTGCGATCTGTGATACAAATATAACTGACGTGACTTTTAGAGTGTATTGTACTTCTTAATTAAGCAACATTAATGAGTAAAGTGAACTCGAGAAAATTGAATAGGTGTTAAAAAAAGATGAAAGAGCTTTTCATTTCCAACATGGATACTTTTCTGTCATTTTTATTTTTAATAGAAAACCTTTTTTCCGCTATTGTCCTCACAAAGGTTAACAAGGTCAAATAGAAAAATAAAGCTGGGTGGACAATATTGTGTTTTTACAAAGATGACCAGAACATGATCATCTTTACAACATTTCACTAATATGGCGGCTTAAACACATTCAGCTTGTCTAAAGATACTGGAGGAGAGAGTTTAAACCATGTTTACACACTTTAATGTTTAAAAAAAAACATTCTTTGTCTGCCTGAATACACCTGTATGATTGGTATACTTGTCATATTTCAGTTTGTGTGTTGGTATACTTTATATACCCAAATGTATGTGCCGGAGCACTGAAAAGGTGAGTTTTTCATGATTTGTCTCCTTTAATTTGCTTATATTAAAGCAGAATTTGAATCAGTTGTCAGTGCAGTTGAGTCATTAGCCCCTCTCAGCCAAAAGGTGGCAGTATTAAACGCAACAAAGGGGCACATACTGTACAGCTTTGCCTCTTGTTTTGTTTTGATCTTAGATTGCTTGATTGAAACTGAATCAAGAACACATTTTAGTCATCGAACCCTCGTAGTGTGCAGCAGTACAGTCGTATATCTCACAAGATGGCAGAAGGATTAGGCTCACCGCTGATGTTTTGAATGATCTGTCTGCATGTGTGTGTGCTTCAGGCTCTGCGGGACTGGGTTGCAATCGAAAGCGACTCCAGCAACGTCTTGAAGAGACCAGACCTGCACCGCATGATGGAGGTGGTGGCTCAGAAGCTGAGGCTCATGGGAGGGACTGTCGAACTGGTGGACATCGGAGAGCAAGAAGTCAGTGACAGGGCCGACTCGATGCCTTAGTGAGATATTAGAGCTTTGCAATGTAGTCGTTGCCCAAATTGGTTGGTAAATAGTTTGTATTTCAAACAGCGAGCTTGGCTCATCGGGAGGGGCGACAGCGGGTAAACAAGCTGGTAACTTCAAAAAGGAAGTGGAGCGGTCAGGACTAAATCTACCTCCTCATTACTGACGAAGACACATGAAAGCTGCTTCCAAAACTCATTACACATTTTATGATGTTTGAGGTTCGAACGAGAGGTCAACATCCTCAGCTTCTCGCCAGTAATAAGGACCAACCTGGCATGCATTGTTACTGCAGTGTAGTGTCTCAGTGAAGAGTAAAAACAGTAGCTGATGACCCTTTGAGATAAATAAACTGAGCAGCAGCAGCACTTCTCTTTATGGAAGCTTAATGCGTTCACTTAAGGAAAACATATTTGCCCTGTTTTTCTGAATTAACTAGACATCTTAAAAATCCTGTGAGAAGTTCTCATTAGTCAGCGGTGGAATCTAAGTACATATACTCAAGTACTGAACTTAAGTACAATTTTGAATTACTTCTCCTTTAGCGTTTCAATTTTATATAATAACGTTATTTATAAAGCACCTTTTTTAAATAGAGTTTACAAAGTGCTTTGACAGAGAAAGCAACAAACACAAGGCAATACAACAGCAGCAAGCTCAACAGTGAGGCCCAACAAGGTTAAACCCTGATAAATCACTACAGTATATGAAACGATAAAACCAATCGAGCCATCAAAAATAAACAAAGAAATAAATAAAATAATTTAGTAAAATGAATAATAAAATAAAGCAGTAAAGCGATGACATCACATAAAGGCCAGTCTGTAAACATGGGTTTTATGAAGTGATTTAAACGAAATTACTGATTTGCTACTTTATACTTCTATTACAACACATTTTTTACTGCACTAAATGTATTTTTGTAGAGTTAGTTACTTTACCGATTCAGATTATTAATACAAAATAAAACCAACTAATAAGTTATGATGTATTATTGTAGACTAAACTACCCGGTGGCATATAGCCTAGAGAGTAATTCACATTAGCCCCACCTTCACCAGTTTCAACATTAAAGTGATGAACACATTAATGCATCAACAATATAATCCAATAATAAAATCTATAATATTCTGAAAGGGCCACTTTGCATAATAAGTGCTTTTACTGTTGGACATATTTGAAATGCACGGCTTTTACTTTCTTGATATTTGAGAAATATACACAGATTGAGTTGATTGTGTAGCTAATGGAGTACTGGTTAGGTGGTATACAACTGTTGAAACACTTGTTGCACTTGAGAAAAGTGAAAATCCCAATGATTGAGGGACACTGCAGCAGTTCGTGCTGATGCTAACTCGCCTTTAAATCATCCGCAGCTCCCCAACGGGCAGACGTTAGCGTTGCCTAAAGTAGTGACAGCTCTGTTTGGCAGCGACCCAAGCAAACACACGGTGTGCGTCTACGGCCATGTGGACGTCCAGCCGGCGAAGCTGGAGGACGGCTGGGCGACGGACCCCTACAACCTGACCGACATCAATGGTAACAGCCTGTAATTAAGCACACCATGACCAACTCATGCTGTGCAAACAAACATTGAACAAACCCACAGAAGTCATAGCATAATGTCATAAACGTCCTACATAGTCACAGGCATACTCATCTACTGGCATTCATTCACCTGCAAGAGTCATCTGCTGAAGAGGGACTGGCAAGGTATTCCTGAGCTGCTCAGCCTTTCTGGCCACCCGGCAGCCATCTTGCTTTTGAGGAATTTGTGTTGCACTTACAACGGCTGGCCAGTGGATGGCAGTGTATGGCTTGATGCAGTAGGGTCCATTGTAGTGTCTGCTGTGCTACTTTTCAAAACCAAAGCATACGCAAGCAACCACTACAGACCTTCCTTTATGTCAGCAGTGGATAGTTCCCCCCAGTTGTCAATGAAATTATTCTGTTGTCATTATGTGATCTACGTCTGGAACTTCAGTCACGTGATAACAAGTGGTTAGATTAGACTAGATAAATTCAATAATTTAATGTCAGATGTTGGTCAAATGTGTAATGCAAACAGTGTGTTACATCCATAACTAAACAGGAAAAATCAACCACGCAACAAAACAGTATTACAAACATTTTTATATACACAGTATATATAAGCAGCTTTTCCGAAATCAAGTTCACCGCTTGTTGTCACATTCTGTACTTCACTTCACGTGAGCACAAGTCTTAAAGCACACCCATACTTATATCATGATTCTTGTGCATGCAGGTAACCTGTATGGAAGAGGAGCGTCGGACAACAAGGCCCCAGTTTTGGCCTGGATCCATGCTGTGGGGGCGTACCGGGCCCTTAGTATGGTGAGAGAAAGTTCACAATACCGCCGTTGTATCGGGTTACTTTTGCATTCCACAGATAACAGAATCAAATGTGTGAGTGGGATCGGAGCTGCAGAGGCAATGTGACCTCAAGTGAGACCAAAGGACAGATGAGAGCGCTCCTTTGCAAATCGTCTTTAGTTGAAAGCGCTGTAAATTGAAAGAGGGGAAATAGAGAGAGGCAAGATAGACTAGCGAGAACGCTAACACTTTCTATGACGGCCATGTCTATAATGCGTTAAATCTGCTTAAAGCAACGTACATTTTTTTTACAGAGTTCCATTGTGTTTTAATATTGACATAATGTATTCAAATCACAGTTTTATGCAATATAATGTGATTTTGAGGTACTCGTGGTCATTGTTAGCTTTAAGTAAATACGTTAAAATAATTCTTTACATCACATAAATTATTGTGGAAACAATAACCACTAATCTTAATTTATAATCAAATTGCAAAGGATTATAAAAGTGATTATAATCCATTATAAAATGATTATGATATATAACAACTATGGAAATATACTATGATCCTTGCAAAAACAAATCTGTCAATGACAATGCTTAAGTATTATGATTGTTGTTGTATAATGGATATTTATGACACATCTCTAACTATACAGTGCTATAAGCAAGTTATAACACATAAGTATGTTCATAAGGCATTATAGACATGGCCGTCACAGAAAGAGTTACTGCTAGGATAAACTGCATATCCTCAGGCTTGTGAGAGAGAAGAGCTGAGCTTTGGCCAGACCGACTTGCAAAGTCACTGCGTTTTTTTTTGCAAAGTCACTGCAGCAGTCTGTTCCCACCAGCCTCGCTGCCATTTTATCTCGTGAAAACAACAACACACAGAGTTGAATATGCACATCAAAAGGCCTCAGCCAGATGCTGGATGCATTAAGGAGAGAGAAATTGTGTGTGTGTCGACTAGTTTCACACGTGGCTAATGGCTCGGGATTTTAGATCTACAAACCCTGCTGAAACACCATTACATTTGAAAAAAGGCATTGTCAAAAATAAAAATCTGTTGCAGACATAGATGTATATAGGAAGTGGACGTAGTCATCGTGAAGTCACCCATTGGTTTGTGGACCGACGTTTTGAAGCCTCGTCTTCGGCGATTTTGCCATCGTCATCTTGGATTACGGCCGTCGCCGTGTTTTTTTTTTTTTGCAGCCAATGAACAGCCAATGTACAGAAGCCCATAAAGCATGCCCTGCTTTATGGGCTGTTTGACTCTAAATGGACCATCATTCACTAAATGAACATCATGCTGTATTGAAGAAGACGTTAAACTAGAGATTGAGACCATAAACTCATGTTTACAATGTTTACTGAGGGAATAAATCAAGAGAGAAGTAGAGTCATTTTCTCATAGACTTCTATACAATCGGACTTCTTTTTGCAACCAGAGGAGTCGCCCCCTGCTGGTCAGTAGAGAGAATGCAAGTTTTAAGACACTTCCGCATTGGCTTCACTCGGAAGAACCGGAGTTTGCAGATGAGATTCTCCTCCAACAGCTCGTGACGGAGTAGCACTGTCTGTCCCATCTGTCTACCAGGAGCTGCCGGTAAATGTGAAGTTCGTCATCGAGGGCATGGAGGAGACGGGCTCTAATGGCCTGGACACCATGATCGTGGCACAGAGGGACACCTTCTTCTCTGACGTGGATTACATCATCATCTCAGACTGCGGCTGGCTCAGCAGACGGCCCGCCCTCACCTACGGCACCAGAGGCAACTGTTACTTCTTTGCTGAGGTTGTGTAGCATTCCACACACAAGCACACACAAAAAACATTTAGTTTCAGATACATACTTCCTAATTCTTTGGTCACATGTGTGTCATTCAGCTCTTTCGTGGTGCATTTTCAGGTTCAAGGACCTAAACAGGACTTACATTCCGGTGTTTACGGAGGCACCGTGATTGAACCGATGACTGACCTCATTGGCATTCTTGGTGAGTGTATTTTTTAGGTAGTGCACATTCATACATTCATTTATGAAGTCACTCACAAGAAGATAAGACACTGGACCAAGCCTCGACATTATGCCAGGTACCCGCAGGGCAAAAAAATTTGAATTCTATTTTTGAACCTTTATCTAAAACAGTAAATCTCATGACTTGCATCATCTCTTTAAGAAGACCGGACCAGAAAGGCAGGATAAAGCTAGCATTGCTTTGCATATTTCGTATTGTCAACAAATACCATGAAAAAACCACAACAAACAATGATGTTAGCCCGGCTCTCAATACTTTCTGACTTCCTGACCCTGTCTGTGGCACTCAGCTCAAAGCCCACTGGTTCCTACTGAAGACATAAATCTAGTGTAACGTAATATCACCACTCTGTAGCTGATGATGAATCAAACCTACAACACCAGCTAATGGGGCACAGACCACACAACATCTTTTGTAGTTGGTAGTCACCAACAAAGTGTGCGACTTACATTCACCTACAGCGGGAGAGACGTTGACCTAACGTCAAGGTTAAGAATGGTATGGTCCACTTTAGGGGTGTCTGATATCGCATTACAAGATTCTTCCAGGCATGAATATGCACAAATATATTATAATACTAAATTACGACTTACAGGTAAGTCAGGTAAGATATTTAAATGTTTTAAACCCCTCGACATGTTTTTGCATGACTAATATTTTGAGAAGAAATAAGTTAACATTTTGCAATGGCGGTTGTATCTTACAGTAGTTTCTTCTTGGGGTTCCCAGTCGGTAGTCTTTATATGTTGGAAGGATGAGGGTTAAAATCACAACAAAATTCTTCTTTTGTAACTTTTCGTCTTAGACACACTGATCAGCCCCAGTGGTAAGATCCTGATTCCAGGGATCAGGGAGGCCGTGGCTCCCCTCTCTGATGAGGAATGGAGAATGTATCAGGACATCCAATTTGACTTGGACAACTACAAGACCAAGATCGGTGTCAGCCAGCTCATGTACACCAATAAGGTCAGAATATCGAAAGTGGTAGAAATAATCTGCGTTAAAGGCAAGGTGGACACAACGAGATGCGTGATGGTCATTGTTTGTTTCCTGCAGGTGGACTTGTTGGCCCACATGTGGCGCTACCCCACCGTCACCATCCATGGCATCGAGGGGGCTTTCTCTGACCCTGGCACAAAGACCGTCATCCCTGCTAAGGTTACCGCTAAGTTCTCCATTAGACAAGTTCCCAACATGGACCCTGCTCTGGTCAAGAAACAGGTAAAACAGGATGTGAAGTCTCTGCTTTGAAAAAAATAGCCAAATAATGCTGTTTTTTTTAGAACAAGCAAATATTTTTTTCTCAGAAAGTACTTGTGCTCTTATCTTGTTGGTTTGATGCTTTAGGTAACAGATTACCTTCACTCGGTGTTTGCCAAGCGAAAGAGTCCCAATAAGCTGAAGGTCACAATGGTGATAGGGGCGAAGCCTTGGCTGGCTGACACTCAGCATCCTCTCTATGACGCTGGGAAGGCTGCTGTAAAGAGAGGTACAGAACACACCATCACCACCAAATTCGTACGGAGGTGGTTTTCTGGTGTTGCCATTTATTACTGCTTTTGGCTTCTCTTTTATGGCTCTTACTTTGCTTTTATATTTCGTGTTATATGCCTCTATAGTTTGTTTTCAGTCCTTTGCTTTGTTTTAATCTGTGGTAGATAACTGAGTCATGTCCATTACACTATAATATAAAATGTCCTACCTTGCCCAGTTTTTGACATGGATCCTGATCTGATACGTGAGGGTGGGACCATTCCTATCGCCAGAACCTTCCAGGATGTGACGGGGAAAAGCATCATCATGATGCCCATTGGTGGCTTTGACGACGGGCTGCACTCTCAGAATGAGAAAATGAGCAGGTTTCACACATATTTCCTTTTTTTATTTCATTTTTACAGCAAGTTTTATATTGAACCTTTATTAGTTAATCTTGCCTGTTGGGTCTGTTGGGAGTGTTAGTATGAGCACAAGCTGCAGGAGAAAAGGTGTGATCTTATCAGTAGGTAAGATGCAGACATGTGGACCTCCAGGGCTCACGCGTCTTTATCTTCTCTTAATCATCCGCATGAAATGAAATAATCCCATCACCTAATATTCACCGTTATGACTGCAAGATGATAGGGAATGAATATAATTAAAGGTAGACATGCAAAAACAACAAAAGCAGAACAGGGACTATAATGGCATTGCTATGAACTATGGTGGACGTTTATAGAATATGATATAAATGAGACTTGCAGGTTGTTCCATACATGCTTTTTTCACTGAATGTCTCCATCAATGCAGCAGATTGTCTAGTCCAAAATTATGTTTATTAACCCTTGTCTTTTTTTAAACGTTTTTCTCTTAGGTACAACTACATCGAGGGAACCAAGTTATTCATCTCCTACCTGAATGAAGTATCCCAAATTAATAAGACCAGCGTGTGATGTTTCATTTCATAATTAAGTGAACCCCTAAAACATTCCAGCTACATGTGAGCTGTCAATGACACAAGAATGGTTTTATATTTTCACTGTGCTTTTCTCTTCCTTTCATCCATTTTTCTGTGTGTTGCCAAGCTTTATTTATCTGCATCTGTAAAAGATCTATCTATCTAGTAAAAGCTGTACAATGCAACAATGGTGTACTCTTTTTAATTATAGAAAGTGTCACAAAGGTTCCTTGATGAGAGTTAATAATGACACAGAGACACAGATATTGTTCCTTCAGTCACAAGACGTTTATTTACCACTCAAACAGTTACAGTACTAAAGACGCTTATATAGGAAAAGGGATTTCAGAGCCAAGACTGAAAATCTATGGACGAAGCTGTACAGACGGATGTGGTGCTGCCAGCAGTCGCTATATGTATGGACAGAATCCAACCATTGTCTGATGCTAGAGCACTCTTCCAAGACAAAGCCCTATTCAGCCAAATGCATATGAGTTACTATGCATTTGACCGTCAACATTGTTCAATACAAATGTTGCAAAACATCTCAACAAGTAATGTAATCTCGAGTTAGCTCTTATAAAATGGTGATGTGGCATGTGCCTTAACCATTAGGCCTGTTTCTAGAATCACGATCGTTCTTGGCCTCTTTTGCATCAGTCTGTCTCACTCTTGGTTCTCCAAGATGCTGACACGTATTTTAAGAAAGTGAGGTGAAAAAAACACTGAGCATCTGTGACATTGTGTGTGACATTATTGGTATTTATTAAGACAGAAAATAAACTTGACTAAGAAACGCATTTGCAATGGACTCAAATGAGCACAAACATTTTTACACAAAGTTATGGCACACGGAAAATCCTTAGTCACACTAGAAATAATACACAGAAACAGTATCCACTTCCTACAGTTACAACACTTTGCAGATAGCAGTTACTTACAACTTTGACTTGTACCATACATCTTAGCAGGAAGCGGAGGGGAGGAACCCTGGTGTTGTGAAGAAGCCGTGTCTCGACACCTCAGCGGCCTGATTCACAACACCAGCTGACCCTCCCCACCCACACACACTCACGGCACTGTGGTGCGGCACGGAGGAAGGAGTTCATCTTCAGTGAGAGAAACAAGCCGCTGAAAGAGACACCATCCAGTGTTAACAGTTACTTTATTTTATCTCAAGAGGGCAGCTGACACAGCAGAGCCACACAAGGAAATCAAGTTCACCCACCTTATATTGGAACCGTTTAGATAGAGACCATAAATACTCACCTGTTCTCCGTCGTACACATGTCCTCTGCTAACCGACTGCAGTGGTGGTGGAGGTGGTCAACAGTAAGACACACACCGACTGGACGCTAAGGGTGAGCTGGGACAGAGAGCAGCGTGGGTGCGGTACACGATGTCTCCACTGGAGGGCAGTTTGAATACAGCAGATTTTCTTCTCCGCTCAGTCACTTCTGAGACCGATAAACCGATGCCAAGCTGGTCACACACCTGCAGAAAACAGGGGAAAGCTGGAAAATTAGCTGTAAAGTAGATATGGTGTTGGGAAACTAGGGTTTATAAACCGCAATATTTGGCCCATGGAGAGCTGCAAAAATCACATGGAACTCAGTAACATCACTGTAAAATGCTCTCTGTGATTATCTTTCAGGAGCCTCTCAATGAAAAACTCAGCGTGACTGCACGACACAAGGCTCAGATGTAACAGTGCCCCATTTGGTTGCCTATTTATAAAGTGCTTTGGTATTGAGGACAGGGCTGTGATGGGGCTGAGAATAACTTTAGTTTCACAGCGGCAAGCCTTAATCCACCTTGAAGCAGCCCGCTGTGTCTGTAAAACTGAAATGGAGTCACGGTAATGTGGGTTTACACTAAAATGGTCTTCAAGCCACGTTTCACTTCAGTGTAACGCGTCGTCTTAGGGAATCGATTCAGTGATGGGTCCGTCCACTGAAATGAGCAGTGGAAGGATTGTGGACAAGCTGGTCTGTTGGAAGTCAGGCTGGTATTATTTATGACCTGAATTAACAAGCAAAATAAAGTTGTGTCAAAAATCTTCATTTTGAGTGATTCCATGAAAATGAAGGATATTTTCTGTTTGATTCTGTTAAAGAAAGACTGTAACTACGTGTTAGTGTTCAGATGTTTTGTACCAACAACACAATATAAAATTACTCAAGTACAAGTAAAATAAATACAAGTAAGAAAAAAAATACTTAGTATGCAAAATAGATCCTGACATATAAATGATATTACATTTCTACATTTCATTTACGTATCAAGTGTTTTTTTCACTTTCCCCTCCAAGATTCATCCCGTCGGTCCCGAGGCACTAATTACTATTTCACATACCATCAGGAGTTTAGTAGAAACTATTTTTTGTCGCATTTCATAAGCTAATCAAATTTTGTTTGTCCAGTAACTGTGTGAAATAAATGCAGGGGACTAAAAACTGCATTATTTGCTGCTGAAAGTAGCATGAAATGGAATTGACCAGGTTCTACAACACACGGTCATCCACGTTAGACACGCCATTCTAAACTAAAAGCCTGTGTGTGTTATATGCTAAACACTGCCACTGAAATAGCACACTCAATTAGCAATCATCTGCACCCAGAATGCACAGGGAACACACCTGTGACCAATTAAATCACTTTGGAATCAGAGCTTGAGCACTATAGATAGTATTCATGTTTGATCATCAATGGAGAGTTAGAGGACTGTAACGGCAATATACTGTATTTTGTTTAGCACAATACAGTAACTACGTTCATGTCATCTTCAGTTAAAGTAGTTAAAGTCTGATACTGTTATGAGAGTATTAAGAATAAACACGTTGCATACGTGTTCACAGTCTATTTTTACAGAATGCTCCGAATAAAAATGTCAAAGACTCTAGATAATAGTGTTTTATACTTACAGTAGCACATCAGTGTGCAGTTGGCATGAGGAGGGAGTTATATATTTGCTGTTTGTGTGTAAAGTTTTGATGCAAAAATACCATTTTTAGAAGAGTTTATTTAGTTTCGAATGAGGTGTTTGCTTTTGCAAGAAATGGAAGACCATTTGCGTATATATGTTTTGGGGTTTTGTGTGTAGAGCTTCGACAAAGAGGGCCCTCTAGTTTCCAAAATAGTTTTTTAGCAATTGTGAAAAACTGTTAAGCTGCATTAATATATTTGTAACTGCTTAGGGGCAACGGAACACTGTAAATAAATTATAATATATATATTATTATATTTCTCCTCATAAAGAAGATGTGGCCAATACATCGCACATCCAGCAGACACTGAGCTATTTATTGTATTTGTATTTAGTTAAGTTCAACCATTGCAATTTGGTATTTAGCTAATTGTATTTTCTAGACTCAACCTGATGCAAAAGTACAAAAAAAAGAATCTAACTATGACATAACAATGACATGAATTCTAGATGTGTGCTGTTGAGGGTTATTTGTGATGATCTCTGCAGACAGTACTGGGTCGGACTGCAGGTGAATGAAGTGGTTTATTGTACCACTTGTGGTGCCGAGGCGGACCAGTGTTTAATATTCCACAGCTCTTGTTGTGAAATGGGTTTTAAGTGTAGCCTTTGACCACTCCATTAATCATTGGTTTGTCCTTCTGCCTGACCCACCCAGGATGGGTCAGGGCTTTACTAATTCCTCCACAAGCCGCCGCGTCACACTCAACATAATATTCCCCGCAACGCGTTCCTCCTAATCCCTTTTTATCAGGTCCGCCGGCCTTTCTGGTCGGGCTTTGGTGCCAAAAGAAAATTCTTAACACTGTTTCAATTAAACGGCTGGTGCGGGCCCAGCAGAAGCTCTTGGCTGAGCGCCAGTGTCCTTCAGACAAAGAATGTCACTGGACAGAAACACTTCAGCGAGGACAAGCTGAAAGAAGGTGCAGAAGCTACGGTGGCCCTGAAGTGCAAAACACAGCGGCAAAAGAAAAAACACGTGAGACCAGAAGAGGTATAGGTACGTATTGGAAAGTGATTCGTCACAGCTGATCAGATCGACTGTGTGGCTGCGTAATTATTATTTATGAAGAATAGGCATTAACCTGGAGAAGGTAGGATCAGGATAGCCCATTGGTCAGGGCATAGGACTCGCTAATCCTGGCGCTTGAATGCTACACATGGATGCTCTTGCATCATCTGCAAAACTGCCAGACAACCTCCTGAGGGTGGAAGGCAATTAACTTTCCACCCATGAACTTGAACGGGCCATTTTCAATATAGTGTTGGCAAACAACACCATCCGCCGACATGACCCAACTCAGTTTTGAGTTACACCATATTCACGGTACAGTACATGCATTTTCTGTTACAGCAGAGAGTCCTGGACTTTGAGGCAGCGGCATAGCCTCATGAGTTCATTTTGAAGTTGGATTCAATCTAGCTAAAAGCAGGCGTCAGGGGCCGAGATGTTTATGGGACAAAGAGCGGCTGTCAATGTCCCTGGGCAGCATGGGGGGGAATATCAACTTGTGTGCCGCCAAGGAGTTCACACAATCTAGCTCATTTCAGAGCCAAGGGTTTTTGATTTAAGTAACAATCAAAACTCGCCTGAGGGATTATGAGCTGGAGCAGGCTGTGAGTGTTTTGGGGAATGGAAACAGAGAGTTGTTTGAAGAAGTGCATCATGGTTTCAGAAAAGGTGAAAGCAGTTGAGGATCTGAGCTTGAAGCTTTCAGGCAATATCTTATTTAAAGGTGTTCATTGATTTCCATTGTGCTTGATCCGACAAGTCAGGAAATGTATTTTTAGTGAGCGTGGTTTGTCCTTGTCGGTGCACAAGTAGTGCCTGTGTTCAGCTCCAAAGTCATTTATGGAGTGCATGGGAGGCAGAAACACATTCTTAGCCTCAACTGGTCAAATACAGCTGCTTGGTCACGAGTTCAGAGGAAATGGGAAAAATACAGTTTGTTACTTATTACATGCATATAAACTCTTTTGAAAACAAAATCCCAACATAGGTTTACTTAGTTTTTAGGTTAACTTACGCTACAAAACCCATTGGTTAGGTTTAATAAAAGTTTATAGTTTGGTTAAAACAATACATTTGTTACGGTAAAATAAGTCTGCGTTGTTCCACCCGGGACACAAACAGTGGTGTCCCCCAAACCTTGAAGTGCAACTATTTTCTTCCAATCCCACAGCATCCAAGCTAAGAACAAGAATGCTTTTATTCCTTTCCAATTCCTCCTACATTTTTAGTCAAAAGCATTCTCTATTTAGAAATCTATCAATTCAAATCTTTCTTCCTGACACCTCTAAAATTTCTGTCCAAACCCTCTTCTACCTAATCCAGTTCCCCCCCTTTAAAAGTTAATATTAAGTAGTGAGTAACTTTCACAATTTGGTAGTCAGTTAATTTACACGATTTAAATTCTAATGCCCTTATTTTGCTTCCGTACTTGCTAGTGATGTCACCATATTCCTAGATTTCAGCCTCACTGGAGTACATTGAATAAAACTAAGCTTTAGTTGGACCAACTACAACATAAAATGCTGCGTGCACAATGCTACATTCATAATAGTAATCAAATAATATCACACACTACAAGGGGTCATTCTGCTGCCTAATACTTAACATACAAAAATGAATAATGAATGAATTTTGTCCCGCATTACATTTGTACATTACATATCACAAATATGTTTAATGGTGTTTGTGTCCTGTTTGAAATCTACTCATTTTAACCCAAAACATGTTTTATAATAACTATCCAAATTGGTTTTGTTCCCTAAATCTAGAATCTAGTTTTGAAATGCCAAAAGCGCCAAGAGCGACTTAAACACTATAACGTTAACATAGATGCAAAAGTTTTTGCATCTGGGCTGGATTTTCAATGCAAGACTTTTAATCGTCACTCGAGGAATAATTTAAAGGTAAGATGCTTCTACTAGCACTGCCAAGTTGTAACAAACCAGAATTATCTTTTAGCTGTGGAGCCTTTTAGCACCAGGACTGCAGAGGTGCGTTAAACTTTCCCTGAATAAGTAAAGGTAAAAGTCAAAATGATCCGCGTAGCTGGCCAGGTCACAGGGTTTCCACTTCATGGCCAACAGCCAGACACTCAGCCTGCAGCTTGGCCACATCTGCTCTCAGTGTAGCCAAAAAAACGCAACCGGGCCATGCCACACCCAGTTAACGCTGCCATCCCCCGGGGTCCTCGCCTCGCCTCCCCCCCCCCCCCCCCCCCCCCTTCTGTTAGAGCCGTCCATCCTTCATGCTGCTTTCAGACAGCTGTGCTTACGTCGCACTACACAGCACGGAGAGAGTGGAAAGGAAAAGAGCCGGGGAGAGAAGCCGAGTCTGCCAGCCGCTGGATAAAAGCAAGCTTTTTGTTTCCTAATGGTGCCGTGCCCATTTTATTCAGATCAGTCATTCAGACGGCGCCTGTCGCTGGCATCATCGATTTGACATCATTCATTTCGCAAGGAGGAAAATGAGGAGATGAAGGTGGCTGACACCTCCGAGATATGAGGAGAGCGACAGGGATGCCGCATTCAATCAAGTCATTCATTAAGTCCCATTATTTCTTACGTATAAACTAAATGTATAGCTCTATATAATTATAGTCTTTTGATTGAAGTTCACCACCATTTTAAGTTCTTTTCACTGCTTGAGCAGATGATTTCCTATTTTTTTGTGAATAAATTCTGACTCAAATTTCCAACTCTGGCATATTCACACGAACTTGTAGAAGTAAGAATTGAAGCTATTTCAAAGCAGCTGAGTAAAAAAGTAAATGGGGGGGAGGAGGGGGATTTACAAACAAGCTTGATCAGCTTTGGCCCTGACTGGCTGACTGACAGCGAGGAATACGGGCTGCAGTTTGCGAGCAGGCAGACACAGAGGCTGAGCGATCAGCTGACGGCCAGATTGAGTCCAGTACTTTCAGCCCTAGAATAATACTCCGGTTTTATCGCAGGAGGAGCAGCTGGCTGCCGAAGCAGGACAGGTGAAAGAGATGGTGCTGACAGCAGCCCCGGCCTGCCAATCCAACTTCTCTCCGCATTCCCAGAGCGAAGATGGGGGGGGGAGGAAGAGACCAATGATAGACGTTTCAAAGTAGCTGCACGGAGAAAGTAGCGGTCATCCTAAAGTCAGAGCTACGCGAGCGGGGACTTTCAGCTGATTTTGGAGATTTGGGTGTGTCGCGTTTGCAAAATGTTCACAGGTTGCGTAACATAGAGATTGGGCTTCGCGACAGGCACGATGATACGGGATCTTTATAATTAAAAAAAACGCCATCTTCAATGACTGATACAATGTGTTTAAGATGTACGGAGACATTAAATTACTTTTTACTTAAGCATAATTTTGATGTATTTGTACTTTACTTAAGGGTTCCCATTTTAAGTTCCTTTATACTTTTACTCCAATACATTTCATAGGAAAACATTGAACCTTGTCTCCTAATAATTACGTTTCCATGCAATTAAACTGCATTCTTTGTTACGTTTTGAGGCAAACGTATTTATTCTCGGATTACGGTCGCAGTTTTAAATATGTGGTTAACTGTGAGCTGAAAATCAAAACAAAAATACTTGGTATGGTTACATAACTTAAATTATGTACCTTATGTTGAAGGTTTAATGTTTAACGTATTGTTAAAATAGGTCAACCTTGACTTGTGGTTTCACTCAGACAGGACAAAAATTTCTGTGTTTGTTTGACCCACCCATCAACTCCATCCTCCTACCTTACATGGACTTTGATTAGAAACCTATTTGTGAAATAAAAATGTAATCCAGGCTAAAATAATGCTTTGTTACTGCACTACACTATTTATTATATTCTGTTGTATTGGTACCTCTACTTTAGTGAAAGATCTGAAAAGTTCCCCTTTCATAACAATACATTTTGTTGTTGTTTGTCACCATATTTAAATAAATTGTGGACCATGTAGACTCGGGCAGGTCTTGTGATAAAATAAACTTCATCCAATCCTAACCAAAATATGTTGAGTTTTACATGAGTGAAGAATCGATTACCTGAGAAAATAATCTGCACATTAATTGATAATGAAAATTATTAGTTGCAGCCTTAGTTGAAAAACAACACATCCTGTATGCATGCGAAGCAAAGTCAGTAGTTTTACACTCAACTTTTAAGATTGAGCAAACAACTGGCTCCTCAGTCTGCAGGCTGAGTTCGGAGTATCTGTAAATCAGCATGGGAACGATCCGCATGTACTTTCCAAAGTGAAGGTGACAGTATCTGCAGGTCCATCAGGACAGTGGCAGAGCGGCAGGAGGAATAATTGATGTCTATAAATAGGAGATTTTTTCTTTCTGAGCTGGTAGATAGTCCAAACTGGAACCAGCCTCTTACCGCACTGTATCCCAACGCAAATGAAAGACAGGGATGAAAAAGAGAAGAAGTAAAATATTAGTTTTCTTTGAGCTCCGTATAAATCGTGACTTTCTTGTGTAACAAGGCAACTTTTAGTGTTTAATTAGTTCTTAAGATCTTGTAAGGAGTGCCAGCTCCAAAGCAGGGTCCCCACGGTAGACCAACAACAGTCTGCTCATTAGAAGAAGCCACCGGTCTGTGTCTGTCGCTCTGCATGGGCTGCTTTCAAAGTCTCTGTGGCTTAGAGGAAGCTACAGATGCACTAAGGAGCTATAGGTTCATATACGAGCGCTCACAAAACCTTGCCTACAAAGAAGGATATATTGTTCTTATAATCTCATGTACAGAGGTAACAAAGCCTGAAATGCTCACTAGAGAAGCAAATGTGTATTAATCCACTGCAGAAAATAGACCCCTAACAAATGCACTATTTACATCAGCCCAGTCACTAGGAAGAAAAGGTTGGCCTTGTACGTTTCTGCAAAACCAAATTATATCGGGCAATCGTTCCTTGAGTTCCCGTCTTGGGCTTCGAGTAAAAAAAGCATTTCCATAGATAGTGCAATTACAATAATGTTCACATTTAGACAAAAATAATATATGACAAACAAAGGGCAAAGTCAAAGTTTGTACAATTCTGTTAGTGGCACAACGTAGGTCAGTAATTTAAGGAGTGGATACAGAATATGGGATAGGACAAGTGGAGCACTGTGGGGCATGAAAATAAATCGCTGATTGCATGAAATTGCAAATATCTATAATGTAAAGGAGAAAATAAAGATGTGATGCTATGTTAATCATGCCTTGAAGATGTTTAAACAGTCACTTATGTCAATGAATTTGAATATGCAGATGTCTATAATGTGATGTTAAGCCACCAATCGTCTCATGATAAGGGAGCTATTGTACTGCAGCTGCAGAGAGAGGGAAAAAAGAGAAAGAGGGAAAGGGAGAGAGAGGGGAGCAGTGACCCTAGACTCGTTCGCTGGTTCAGACCGGATGTTTGGCAGGCGTGGCACACTGCAGCAGCACTGAACCAGCTGGCATCCACAGATAGACAGGAAGGAAGACGAGGAGGATGCAAGGAGCATAGGAGACAGATAAAGAAGGTGGCGAAAGAATGGAAAGATGGATATAAAGGGAGAAAATTGGGAGAAGAAGGCTTGAAAAATGTAATATCCCGCTTTGACTGGCAAAACCCGTCTCTGCAGGTGATGCTACCCAGCATCCCATTTCTGTGTGTGTGTGAGTGTGTGTGTGTATGAGGACCAAATTGAGTTGTCATCCGCAGAGCCAGTGGTGCCGAATTACCAGCACCTATTAAATTTGTTACTTTTCCTAATTAGCTTCCACGTGAACTCGGAGGCTCGACGTCCCAAAGTGTGTGTCACTAATACTAAACACAATCATTTAAACGGGAGCTAAGAACCTTAAGGCTACGCCGTGGCTGAAGTCATTTCCAGGCCACATTAAATGATAGGATCTGTAATAAGACTGAAATATAGCGCCGTTGATTGAGCCAGGTGACAGAGAAAAGCTCTTGCTATATTAATCCTAATGTGGAAACGATGGAAGAAAGGGGAAATCGGACGGCGATTAAATGATTAATCTCACAAGGAGCATGTGTGAGTTGCGCAACTGAAAATATATATAGATATGAACGTTTATGCAATTATGTAATTTGCTTAAATACTTCAAAGGGTGGAAATTGAATACAGTGACTCATGCCTGCTACGAAGGTGCACACAAATAGAGGCAGGATTATGAGATTGAGTCCAACCCAGAAGTCTATAAACTAATTAAAACATTTTCAGACACATGAGCTTTATCTCTGAGTCTTTATGAACAAGTTTGTTCTACATTTAGAGGAGACGTGGCCAAAAAAGTAAGAACTTTTAGTGACACGAGGGAAAGCAAAGAATTATTTAGCTTTTTTGCTAAGGCGTCCTTTGAGAGTCAGCTTGCTTATTCCCTCTACTTACATGTAACTGTGTAGGATCTCTGGCAAGTTCCAAAGGGACTGTGTGTGTATATTACTCATGTTGTGGGGACAAACATTTGTTTATACAGCTACGTTGTGGGGACTCACATTTCTTTTGAGGACAGAATGCAGGTTCCCGTAATGTAAAACACTACATTTTAGGGCGAAGACTTTGTTTAAGGTTGGTCGGTTAGGTTTAGGTTAATGTTGGGCTAAGGTTTAGGATTAGGCAAGTAGCGGTTATTGTTATGGTTAGGGTAAGTCTCAAGGAAATGATGCCTCGATGTTATGTATGTATGTCACAATTCTGGGAATCGCATCCAGAATCCAATCAGGATATATATATTTGCATCTGGTTCATATACATGATGCCTTACATTGTCAGGGTCAGTTGACAGCAGACAACTCACTGGGTAATTCATTTATGTCTGACATTTTAGTACATAAAATGCTCAGAATTAATAGAATGAGGAAAATCCGAATTTTTGCCGAAAAGGGGAGTCGTCAAAAACAAAAAGTAAAGGAATCTTTTTTTTATTCGATTCTATTAGTAGAATATAATTAAGTAATCTATGTATTTTCCTGGTGTGTTACTGTTACTATTTAGGAAAGTTAATGTGAAGGGCTATGTAACTTGCTATTAATGCTGCATTCCAGATGATTCGCAAATTTCACAGGGGAAGTTTTATATGTATATGTATGACAGTTTGACAGTTAAACGTTAACCCAAACATCATCTTGAGAAACCTTAAGGTGTCTTGTTCGTGTTACTTGTTGACAACTCAATGTCAGAGGGACCCTGAAATAGCTTTCAGCCGCCATGTTTCAGCTGAGTCATATGACTTTCCAGGAAGAGAAGTCGACCCACTGCTGCCTCACACTATTGGCCAAGAGGCCTCTAAATTTGCAGTGGAAAACCAGCCCTGACTGAGCAAACAGGCAGTTTTATTGTTAGATAAACAGGGAGACATGTAGAGCGTGACATGGACCTGTTTGGTAAGAATTAAGGATAACTGGTGTGCAGTTTAAATTGTTAATATATTAAATATATAGAAACATGGTTTTGGATTCATTCTAAATGTATTTAATCATGATTAAGATTCTTGTGCTGTCTTTTCTGTACAACAGCCCCTGTTACTCTCTTTCCTAATCCGTGAAAGGTCATCCTTAATTCAATTAAAAACTAAATGTAATTAAATATTTTCATGTTCGAAACAAAGGCTTAACTTCTCAATGAAATTTGAAAAGAAGAAACTGAAGATCAAACAAATGTCAGCCCTACCAAATCAGTGCAATCAAATCCAAATGGAGTCGACCTTTGTCTCTACACTGTTGATGCAAACAGGCAGCAGAAAGGCAGTACACAGTTTCATTTGCAGTAATTCCTTACCTCTCAGCTGGATCCAGGGCTGCTGACGGCCGGCCTGCAGGAAGAAAGCAAATATCAAAGTAATTAATTTGTTTTCCTTTAAGATTAACACAGTGCTGTGTTTTACAGGATGAACTGAGACATCCTCGTACGTCTATCTTTGTGAGGACCCTCATTGACGTAAAGTATTTCCTAGCCCCTTACCCTAATTTCCTTATCTAAACTAATTCTAACCTGAACCTCACAACCAAGTCTGAACCCTCCAACATTTGAAGACGTGAGTACTGGCTAAAATGTCCTGACTTTACAAAAATGTCCCCATTCTTCTGAGAAAAACTTGTTCCGCTCCTCACTATGTAGCAAGTACAGGAACTTGCATACACACACCCATGCATAAATTGTAGCTTTTTTAAATTCAGTGCAATACATCACCAAAGAGTTACCAGTGAATACACAGGCATTGGATGCACGTTTATGTTTTTGCATGTGTGTTGTGGTTGGTTGTGCATTCATTACGTGTGTGTATGTGCGTGTGTGTATTGTATCATTATAGTCTATCTGTGCATGCTGCCTTCCCCCATTGACTGTCTCTCTCCCAGGCGGTGCGGCTGTTACGAAGTCCACTCTGTGTTGATAATAAGCTCATTAATCATGCGGCCATACGGCCCCCAGCTCTCCGTCCATATCCCAGCTATGATTATCAACATTGATTGGCTCGGAAGAAAGCAGCAGCTGCTTATGAACCAATGGAGGCAAAGATTGTTGGGGTGTAAAAGCAGACGAGCGGAGCATGAAAGGAGACTAAATGGAATCCCAATGTTGAGATGAGATGAGACAGTGGTAGATAAATCCACTCAGGATGGACTCAGTGCAGGTTTTGGTCTTATTCAGAATATTATAACAGTGCGTGAATATAAAAATTCCAAATAACTCTTGGAAGAAAACACTCAACCGCAAGGATTAACATGCGTACAACATGGTGGTAATGTGAAAAGAAAGTCTTTCCTAAAACTACTTATTACAAATAAAATGGTTATTGAAGGGCTTGACACATATAACCTGGGTCTGACAAAAAAAATGTTGAATCTAATTCTGTGCATCCTTGCTGAAAAGACAGTAAATTGATTATTTATGGAGTTTGCTCAAATACATGCATCTTCCATTTTAAGAATTGCTTCTCTCGTTGTACTAACGCAATATTGCGATGAGTTCAACAACTGTTTTGCTGTTTTTTGAGCACATAATAAAACCATATATTACACTTATTCTGCTATACAACAATATATCCAATATGTTTGTAAATAATTGGTTGCAATAATTGAAAAAGTCAGAACATAGGAACTGCCTTATTTACATAATCTGAAATGAGTTTTAACAACATTGGTTTACTCTTTCCATATTGTACTTTAATTAACATATTTACAATACATTTAGCTTAGAAAATACAAGGAATGACCTCATTTTTCCCATTTAAATGGTTCACACAAACACATGAATTAGGCCATATACATAATTTATGTATAATTTAATACCTGAAAATGCTTCCATAATATTAACAGTTGAAGAGTCAGTTCACCCAAATCAAATATGACGCATATTTTCTCACTTACACTTAGTGCTATCCTGTCATGTACACAGCTTTGGTTTGGGATGTCTGTCGCTAACATTTATGCTTCCACCAGGATGCAAAGGCAGTGAATGGAATTCAGTTTGTAGCTCTCACGGCATTGAAAAATTATACGTAAAAAGATCTACAGTAATGTCTCATTCGAAATATAATATCCCAGTTGGTATGGATAATCCACAGTTTTCCCTGGAACTCATTTATACCAAAGAATATCCCTATATAATCTATCTGACCATCTACTGTAGGTAATACACTGACTACTGACCTCATACAACCCCCTCCATAATACCGGAGCAATCCCTATAAGTAAGAAAATATGTTTATTCAGAATTTAGGTGAACTGACCCTTTAAACCTTGTGAAAGTCACTGAGCTATATTCAATCCATAAACTATAAAAAAGTATATCTTAATATATATATCTTGCACTTTCAGGCGCATTGCGTTGAAATGTATCTCTGGAGAAGTCATGCTGAATGTGTTACAACAATTCCTCACACCCACAAGAAATGAGGATATGGAATCAGGGCAGCCTAGAAAAGAGATTGGAATAGAAATACGATGCGCTGTGGCTCCGGGGTCTGGTTAAAATGACCTCAGTCTGCTCCTCAAATGAAAGCAAATGTGTCTTCACAGCTCTGCTAAAAGCACCAGGCAAAGGCTGCTCGCTGGTATGCACAGCACATTCACACACATCCCTGTACCTCAACATCTAGCTATAAACCATAATTCGAAACCTGAACCTTAAAACCAAGTCTTAACTCTAAAAATAGGCCTTTGAGGATTGGCCAAAATGTCCTCACCTTCCCCCCCAAAAAAGTCTGCATTCTTGTTACGGTCCTCACTGTGTAGCCTGTACAAGAAACACACACACACACACACACACACACACACACACACACACACACACACACACACACACACACACACACACACACACACACACACACACACAAGGCCCTGAACAGCACAATGCATTAGCTTTCAACCGCATCCCTTTGAAGTGACAGAGCATTTCTGTATTGACTCACAAACCACCACTCGATTCAGGCATCACACACATCCTTCTATGAAAAGATACATTTTTGCTCTTCTTTTTACCGAACTGTGTGAGAATCTGAGAGTCTTGACAGAAATCATTCAAGTCTTTAAAAAAGTGACAAACAAGGGCTCTTGCTCCTTATAAAGTCCCCCCTCCCCCACCCCTTCTCAAATCCCTCTGATTTCAAGTTTCTGTCTGGATCAAGAGGCTTTTCAGACCACCGTTTACGCCGACGCTCCCGATGTGACCGCGCACCTGCCTCATCCTCCAGCCTCCCACAGGACATGTGGCTCAACCAAAACGGGAAGAAAACCAGCAGAGAAAGGCTGAACTAGAGAGACAGAGAAGGAGGAGGACTTGCTAAGACCACAAGCATAAATCCTCTCTCTTACACACAGTAGCCTGCGCGCACACACACCCTCTGATAAAACCCACTAGCAAACTCTGTCACTCAATTAATGTCTCGGTTTATCTGGTTTTAACATACCTGCCATCCTCAGCTGGAATTAATGCCTCACCACTTTCTACCCACCCTCCAACACACACATTCCAACCCAGAGTGTGTGGGATTAGGTGCTGTGGTAATAACTTCCATATTGAAAAATGCAAGATTGGGCTTCCGCGTGTTCACAAAGACTTTTATAAATAGAATTGCCTTACACTTTTTATTTTATGTTTATATCTCCAGACTGAAACCGTGACTGTTATTTTTTTAGTTGTATTTATCATGCTTAAATACCAGCATGCTGTTTTATATATGTATATATGTTTTTTTTACATTCCATGATGCCGAGCGGAGCTAATGCCTTAAACTGTCTCGTACAGTGTTTTGCAGTTCAATTGGTGGATTGGAAAGTGCTGACAATCCGGTGGCAGATATTGCTCTCTTGCCCGCCAGCGCCCTAAATCCCCTGTTAGGAGGAGCGCGGTGTGAAATCCATTTACAACAGATTCCTGCAGAAAGCTTGTCATCTCATTGAAAAAGATCCCCCTGAAATATGGGAGAAGCCTTCACTGTAGATGTAACAAAAAAAAAAAGGATGATATTCTTCTCTTGCCATATTTCTCTCCCATTTCTTTCAGTTCAGTCTGTTTCTTTGTCTCTTGTTCAATGTCCTGTGAGAACGAAGTGTCTCCTGGCAGTAAACAAAGATGGCTGCTCTGTCACAGAAGGGTTAATCTCTCATAAAAGGTGTCGGAAGATTTGATGCAGCCCTGGTCCCCGGGGCATGGGAACACTAACAAGCGTAAGTGAGGGGTTTATCATGTCTTTTATATCCGCGCGAGTGTAGCTGCCACTGCACTCAGGCCCTGGCAATGCACCAAGCATTTAACCTATGACTGACCTGTTCAAACAACACAGGCTGGTGCATCAATCACATTAAATTACTCTGCTCTCACTCTGACCAAATTACGCACAAACTTTCTGCTATTGTTCCGGTCTGCAAACTGCACCAAATGCAGCCCTAACATGCTGCGTTTATTGATAATCTATACATATCAAATCTTTTTTCTTTCCCCTCCGCAACAGACGCTCCGGCTCCAATTTCTGAATACAAAACTGGAAACAAAAAATTGATTGCTGCAACGACTCATGCCGTGTCTCCGCGAGACTCCCGAAGACACTCGAGCCGCATCGCCTCTGGAGTCGATACCACGTCTTTTGTCTGAGGAGAAAGGTCGCAATACAGCTGCTCTTGGAAGCAGCGTCATCATAAGTGATGACAAAAGAGTCTCTTTTGACATCAGAAAGCCAACTGACAAATTAACTATTTAACCAAAAGTGTTGTCCGACGGACGTAGTGTTCTCTGTCCTCCGCATCGAGCCCGCAGTGTAAGCCAATCAGAAGTGGTCCTGATGAGAGTGAGTGTGTGAGACCGTGCCTCACTATTTTAGCTCGGCGTGCCTTTGTGTGCGGCTATATGTCAAACAAAGGGGCTGCTACGCCTGCCTGCCAGCCGTCCATACAACCGGGCTTGGTGGGGGGGAGGTAGGACAGAGATGTGGCTCTGTGTGTGGATCGGGGAGTGTGGGTGAGAGGGAGGGGGGTGCTGTCTACAGGGAGCAACCAGGCGTGTGAAAAAATACTCCTCCTCTCTCCTTCATCCTGACTCCTTTGTGCTCTTATTCCTCTGTCTTTTTCCTTACGTTTTCATACGTGTTCGCCTCAACTCCACGACCCTTTGCCTCTCACCCTCTTCTCTTTCCAAAGCCCCCCCCCCCCCCCCACCTTCACGCTCTCCCTCTCTGTCCCCCATATGTCATCCCAACTCCCAACACACAGCCAGCAGCTAATATTAGCCCGCAACAAATTATAATGTAAAGTTTACCGCCCATTACAGCTGCTTTTGGAGACAATCTTTGATATGGAAATGCCTCCGCCAGCGTGCGGGACGCATACATATGCGCTACATTTGATGCTACGCGTGTGCGCTGCTGTGTGTGTGTGTCTGTTTGAGCAGAGCGTGGGAAGACAATGAAAAATGGAGGGGTGTATCCTCAGGGAACCCTGTCATAAACCGCTTTTGACAAATTGGTACCGAGGGCATGTTGTCTCCGAGGGTTTGTTGGAGCCCACGGCAAACACACAAACACACACACACACGTCAAACTGACACATGACAAACTGTAGGTGTGGATGATGGAGCTGCTATGAGCCAATAAGCTCTTTAAGCCACACTAAGTACCGCAGTGCTCAAAGTAGAGAGAGGTTAGCGGGCGCTAAGCGCAAGGCGGGCGATGGGAACAAAGAAACATGAGTGTACAGTTATCATCCATCACTTTGATAGTTGGGATTTTGGTATATCCACGCAAGAAAGAGACAGTAGAAGAAGAAATCTAAGTGTTGAAAATGTATAATAAATCCATGTCGCGATCAAATTCAGCCAATCACTAAAGGAATCCAGTGACACAGAGACAAAGAAGAAGAAAAGGGCTTACCTTTCAGTTCCACAGCCACATGTGTGAGTCCACTGCTTTTCCCACACACACACACGCACACGGTCATCACACATGCGCTCCCATGCGCTCACACACACCGTGTGCGAGCGCATGGGAGAAACGGGAACCCATCATTGTTCTCATAACCCCTCCCACGCGGATGTGTAGCTGTGTCTGGATGGAAACATGTAGGAGTAGTACTCATACACACACACACACACACACACAGAAATATTCTTACAGTGTCTGGCTAAAAAACATGCAGCATCGACAGTCTACCTTGTTGCAGCCTCCCTCTTTTCCAGAAATTCCAACACACACACACACACACACTCATCCTCTACTCGTATATGCTCACGGCACACAAAGACTCCCACTCACGGACTGTGCGATCATGTGATGCGCGAGACATGCACTCATGTGAGAGCATGTGGTCTGAGCATGTCTTTCCACTGCCTGTTCCCCATCAGCTATTTTGTGTGTACTGTAATGTCTGATGTGTCTGTGTCATCCGTGGCTACACACAATGCCTGTGTGTGTACATTGATACTATATTCATACATGGGCTATGTGAGTGTGTGTGTCTTTCCTTCCCGTTCTCTCTCCCAACCCGCCAAATACCGATGCTCTCGTCATTGGCCCTCGACGTCTGATACTGACGCACCGAGGCGCCCTTCAGGTTCTATATGAGACGCAGCGGCTTTCAACTAACTCCAGTGTAAGAGCGAGAAAGTCCATTTACGGAGGAGGTTGAGGTGGATGGTTGGGTCAGACAAACATAAAAACCGAAAGTCAACATTGACTTATTTTACCGTGTTTTTGTTACGTAACTTAATGCCGTGTTATGTAACAAACATACTTATTTTAACTCAAAAACTAAGTAAACCTACGCTGGAAGTTTATTTTGAAAAGGCACCGTATGCATGTATCGAGCACAAACTACTTTTCCTGTGAACGCGGTAGTTTATTTAGAAAAGATGCTATGGATGTGATAAGTAGGAACTGTGTCTCTGTGTGTACAAAAACTGCCGCTAAGTATGTGTGTTGCGTAAATTATGTAACAAACATACTTATTTTAATCCAAACCATAATCTTTTCCTTAACCTAACCAAGTACTTTTTGTTGCCTGAACCCAATCAAGTAAATCTAAAAAGTAAGTAAACCTATGTTGGAAGTTTATTTTGAAAATACACTATGCATGAAAGGAGACGTAACTGACACGTCGTCCCTAGAGCGTCACAGTTTAAACTGTGTGCGTCAGTATTTGATGAGTTGGGCGTGAGAACGTGTTGGTTTTTCGCCAAAGGGGTTCAGCATCAGGATAAACAAACAGGCACCTTTACAACCCCTCTGCCCGGCCATCGGGAAGGAAAACAGCTCACGTCCGTTCTATTAGTCCCGTGGGGGCAGCACGGCTACATGCACTTTACCCCCTCTGCATTATTGATGGCTGGTAATGGTGCCATTACAGCAGAATAGGATGCTGGAGGATGTTTTAACACAGGGCTGATGAGGAATTAAACTCAGCTGGGCCTAGTTGGCCAATTTCTGCTCTTTAAGGTGGGGAGGTGTTTTAACAGGGAATGAAGGATACTATTAGTATGATATTGGTGGGCCAAATACTGGACCAGGCTGCCTTCTACAAGATAGAAGCTAATACATGTTTTAGTAGGGCAATCACACTGTATGAGAAGTTGTGCTGCTCTGAGCGGGGCCAGTTATTTCCTGCTGACTGTAGGTGTTTCAGTCCAGCCAACTCGCCAACTTAGCTGTCTGTATTTTCTGACTATGCACACTTGGTGTCGACAGTTAAACTCTACGTAAATCTTTAAAAACAGTGGACTGCTTCTTTTTAGTGTGTGAGAATTTAAGTGTGTGTGTGTGTGTTTTTGTGTGTTTATTACTCTAGTTGTGAGGACATAAATCTGTTTACAGTCACATTGGTTCACGGTTAGGATTAAGATTAGGCAAGTAGCGGTTAGGGTTATGATCATAGCCTGTATAAGAAGTGGACGTAGTCATCGTGACGTCACCCATTGGTTTGTGGACTGCCGCTTTGAAGCCTCAAGTTCGGCGATTTACGAAGTCGGGCAACAACCGGAGGTTTCCGCCTGGTTGTGATAAGTCTCCAGGAAATGAATGTAAGTCAATATAATGTGCTCTAAAGTGATGGAAACACGACTGTGTGTGCGTGTGAGAGACAATGATTCGGTCCTGCATACCTGCTGTGTTTGAACAATTTCAGATTTACAATCTGTCCAACTAATTAAGCATACTGTACACACACACACACACACACACATACACACACTTTCTATCTCGTTTTCTACACACACACACACACCACACACAAATTCAAGCACCAAAGTTGAGTTTTATCAACCAGGGCATCTATTGTTGGTAATTAATGTTTTTTTTAAACCATTCTTTATGCTTCTTTATTTGTTAATGTGCACATTTGTTTGATATACTCATATTATGTCCCTTTGGAATATAAATGCAATCCACTGAAATATGAAAAACAAACGTGACTGATTCTGCAAATTATATTTCACCAGCTGCAATGTTTTAATTGTATTTTTCAATTATGAGACTAAATGAATTAAAGTTCCATCTGATATGCTTTCACACCGTCATTAATAGTTTTGTTAAACAACTTCTCATATATGTCATTAATTAAAATAAAAGGGTGCAAATTAAGTCCCATTCGCGATCAGCAACACGGCAATGAGACTGAAATTCAAACAACATTTACAACATGTTTCGGCGCCCGCTGAAGCAATTGGCGATGTGTTAAACCACTCATTAAAAATCGAATTAAACTGGACTGTCTTTGTTATCGAGTCTGTGATGAAGAACAAAGGACTTAAATGTCCTCTAAGTGACACACACATATGCACGCTCGCACACATGGCCATGTGACGCGCGGTCTGATGTGTGCGTTATATTGCCGGTGAAGGGGAATTATTTGCCATTTGAATAGTAAATGCACCATCTCTTGTTATTTTATTACCCTCTTTACAGTAATTTTACTTATATGTATTTAATGCAGCGGGTTGGTAATATAGTATTAAATACTGCAATAAGCATTACACTGTCGTTACCTGTGCTTCTGCCCTCCTCAGCTTTTGCTGAATTTTATTGAAAAATACTTATTTGAACTTGTATTTAAAACAATAGCCCAGTCTGAATAGGCCAGACTCTGAACAACTGGCTACTAAAATACAAAACGACGAAGAAACATAAAACAAGAACAAGTGTAATGTTATTAATGGTAATGATGTGCTCCAGTATTTGCACATGTATTAATTTCCAGTTAAAAACTGGGGGAAATGGGATGGGAATGAATTGAAGAGTAAAAATACAAACATACTGTTAATTTGTTTCAGCTAATACTTAGGTACATGTTGAGTATGAGACGTTATTACTAACCGGGGAAATAAAACTCAAGGTCCACTTTCTGTGGATGAGAGCTGCAGTTGAGAGCTCATGTGAAATGTTTTACTTTTGGTTACTAGGAATACGTGAAAAAGGTTCTCTGTACGGAAATCAGAGCATAGCTATTGCCTCCACGCGGCTCTCAACGTGGCAGACCCCCATCCTCCGTCAAATAAAGGCATTAAAGATAGTAAAAAAATAAATACATTTTTTTTTGTATCTCTTGTACTTTAAAAAACAAATTAATAAAATGTAGAAAATAAAAGGTGATATTTTATAAAATACCTTGAAACGCAAAGTATACAACTGACAATGTCGATGACTATCCTTGTTAGAATGCAGTGAAAAACAAATTAGTATTAAAGTACCTCAGCACATTAGGATTAGGAACTGTTACCAGACACAATGAAAGAATACGACTTACCAACGTATGTATTTGTGTCAAGACTGGTTTGATTTACAAAATGTTTCCAGATTAAAATGGAACACAGCATTCCACAAATATGCATTTTATAAAACTGGAAAAACTTTCAACAAATTCAACAAGCCTATTTATCTGAAGAAGTGCATGTATAAACATAATGAAGATTCTATCCAGCTTATGTATCATACAAGCCAGACCAAACGTGACTAGAGCTTGCAAATCAACCGATTAAACACACCTGTGTTTCACAGCGTTGACACAAATATGTTGTTGCCGTGCTATACAGCGAACGCCACACCCAATGGCCCTTTTACTCGTGCACACTATATGTGCACACTACACCCCTCTCCTTCCACGGCCAGCTCGCACACAGCCACAGGGGTCGGCGGCCACTGCTCGTGTAAAAACCTGAGAAGGAGCTGCGCTTGTGATGATGATCCTGCTGCTGTATCCTCACATGATTCACTGCAGACAGAAACCATCCCCGACCCGATGAGGACGCGAGCGAGGGATGACCAAGCGTTCAGAATGAATGGCTGCAGATGAAATCGCACTACAGTAATTGAATTGGGGACGTCTATTTTGTTTGTTGGACCACTGCTTTGACATCGATCTTTTTCATAAAATTAAGACTTATATAAAACTCGGAGCCAAGATTTGCCTCCACGCATATCTCCATGAATAAGAAGCAGAACAAGATGAACTCATGAGAGATATTCGGATGTTTTAAAGCACGAGTTTGTGTTGATAATGCTCTACAGTTTGTTGCATTACACGGTTGCGTGCAGTAACTGCTTTGCGCATTTAGATATTCAAATTATTGCCATTAAAAAAACCAGAGCAAAAAAAAAACTTGTGCTGTGCGTGTCAAAGCTTTGGGTAGTTATTAGCACATAAAACAAGCTGGTAACTAAGATTAAAGATGGAGAGAAAACAAGATAAGACAGTATGTGTGTGCATGTGTGTGAGTCCAGAAATACCCAGACAGTGGGGACGGACCGGGGGAACATGTACAGTACCGGCTCCCTCCTGGCCTGTTAATGAGAACCCTCGTATGCTCAAACGGATGTGCGCATTTCTTTTTCTTCTGGAGGTTTTTTTTGTCTGAATGCAGCCCGAAGTTAATGGAACGAACGCGGCTCAGCCTTGAGCGTGGGCATAATTCAGTTTAGTTGTGGATTAATATTCGCACAACAAAGCTGTGTTAACACTTTTTTATCTTTTTGCATAAACCTCAGACCCCGCCTTTTTTGGCATCCGACTACGCATTTTAAGGCGGAGTGACTGTTTTCTTTTCTGAGTGACACTCGGAGAGAAATTAACTTCGGAACGTAAGGAAGTTAACCAAAAAAGAAATAAAAAAACAGCTGCAGGTAGAAAATTATAATAATGGTCCCATCGGACGAGGAGAGCGACATCCGCAGGGGTCCCCGCAATCACCATGGCAACCACTTACCATGGCCTCCACCCCCCTCCCTCGCCGCCACGACCTCTGTCACCCAGCTGTCCTCCCGAGACCTTTAACGGAGCTAATATGGCCGCTGCCAAGCCTCCGTTGAGCCCCCCCACCCCAGGGGGTTAAAGCGACTGAACCTGAGGAAGTGCTTTTTCATTCAGACAATAAAACCCACTCCATCCTCACGGTTCCTCCCCTGTGAAGCGACCTTTCGCCTGCCGACACAGTAAATCAATTGAGTCTACAGTGCTGCTGAACATCACCCTAACATTTCTCCTGGAACTGGAGCTTCTCTCTCTCTCGTAGCCTGGAGAAAACTCAACCCTTAAAAGAAAATTCCTGGAATGGCCGCTGTAACCTCGTTAAGGGCCCAATTGCTGGGTTAACGCAAAAATGAGAGGACGATTGTGCGCCACAGGAATGCGCGAGTGGCGTATTCAGGCCGAAGTGCAAACCCAAACTCTCACACGGACGCACGCATACACAC
This sequence comes from Anarhichas minor, assembly GCF_050575085.1. Taxonomy (NCBI): domain Eukaryota; kingdom Metazoa; phylum Chordata; class Actinopteri; order Perciformes; family Anarhichadidae; genus Anarhichas; species Anarhichas minor. The sequence goes on along the minus strand of NW_027466468.1, from coordinate 3,805,995 downwards.
AGCCTTTTAAAGCATCCCTTTGTCTCTGGGGGGGAGGGGTTGCGTAATGAATCCATGACAGTCTTTCAGATATCATATGAAATTGATTCCGCACAAGCCAAAAGCTCCCCTCTCCCTTCCTACGCCCTTATCCATATCCCCCGACGACTCCGCTCTCCTTCGGCCGGTCTCTCTTATCGCCTTGTGAAAAAAGCCCACCTCGAACCATCCAAGGGGTCCGGCAAAGATAAGAGCAGACACAAGTGGAGGACGTTAAAAAGTGCAGAGAAAAAGGTCGTGGGGACCACTTTCGTCAAGTCCAGCTTTGAACGCTATTTTCAGGTCCTCTTTCTTTAAAAAGCCTTTGACCTGCAAGTTTGGCCGGATCAGAGCGGCTCTACCATCAACATCACATCACCATCATCCCATAGAAATATACATCTGCTCCACTCTGATTGTCCAAAGTGTCCGCTACGTGTTGATTTTAGCCTCTAGGTCTCGCAGAAAAAGGGGTGCAGTGGACATACATTTGGGTGCCTAAGCGAGTAAATGCATGAATGAGTGTGTGAGTATCAGGCGCACATTGCATGTCTGGCGGAGAGTAGTGTGTGACTTACCACCCTCCCCCCCTCCGGCCGTCCCTGAGGGCTGAACATGCTCTGACAGCACCGGTGCTTCTCGGCGTCCCGCTTTCATCTACGGTGCGTGTTGGCTATCGCTCAAAACTCTCTCCTCCCAGACTCACTCTTTCTCCTGTCTCCCTGTGCTCTGTATCTGTCTTTCTCCTACCTCTCTCGCATTTACTCTTTTTTTTACTTTCTCCCTCTTTCTTTCTCATCTCTCTCCCTCCCTCTCTCATCCCTTTCTTCCCCTCCATCCTCTCAGTCGCCCTCACCAGCGCTCCGACGGAAGAGCTCGGTGTCGCTCGTCTCTCGGATGGCACAGAGAGCAGGCAGACACATGGGAGGGCTGTTTTGTAATCCTGCAGGTCGTACCACCCTGGCATAGGGAACGGGGGAGGGGGAGGGAAGGACTCGAGCGGGCCCCATACTGCTACCTTCCAACCCTATACCTTTTTGCTGCGTCCCCCACCGTCTGCGTTGCTGATGGTCTCTCCCTTTTTTCCCACCGACGACGGGAGGTCTCGCCTTGCTACATCCTCCCTTGCGCGTTGAGGCTTCAGGAAAAAGAGCAGGGGAGGGGAGGAAGGAAGGGAGCGAGGAAGGAAGGGAGAGATTGGGAGTGGAAGTGTGGGAAAGAAAGGGAAGATGAGTGGGTGGCTAGGGAGGGTGAGGAGTGATGCCTCGAGGGTTGCGGACCAAATCAATGAAGCTTCTTAGCTCAGGGAAATATTTTGAGTATAATAGAATCAAACGGATGATCAAAAATGAACAATGAGCCCGGTCATGAATTTGTGATGCTGTATACTTTAGGTTACAACCCAGCCGCACAGTTGGCGCCACAGATTGTGTGTGTAAGTGTGTGTGTTTAGAACAGAGAGCCAGGGAAAGACGGAGGTTTGGTCTGAGGATGGATGACCGGCGCTCTGCCTCGCCGCCGTCTCTCCCACAGATGATCAAATTGCCGTCCATTCCTCCTCGCTTTCCCCTCAGTCAGATGCCACTCTTCAACAGTTTTGGACATGAGAGGTTTGCCCAACCACATCGCCACACACAATGTTGGTATTGGACGATCCTGCAACAACCCAGACTGCTTAATACCAACTTTTTGTGATGTTCAAGCGTCCAAGGCAACTATGGTCTGGTTCACTACACTCAGTAACCCACCAAGACGATATTTTGATTTTCAAACTAGAAAAATGTTTGTATTAAAGGATTGTATTGTGGTCATGGTCATTAAATTATGAATAATTGTATATTGTGTATACAATCAAAGAAATTCCTGAGGAATTTAATTAATTTATATCGTCCCTATAAGATACTTGGACAATGCTAAAAACAATGTTATTTTGTTAATTTTCTTGCGTTTTCCGGTGAATGTCCAGCGTTTAGTTAACAAAAGTTCTTTGTTTAGATTTAAGCAAGACGCATTGTTCAAATGGGTATAATGATGATCTCTTCTCTATGGTATTCATAGTGTACATACCAAAGGTGGCAGAGGTAGTTGTATGAAGACGATAAAAAGGAGAGCTTGAGAGAAGACGTTAAATACCTGGTTCTGTCCGGTTCTGCCGAGTGAAGCCGATGCGGAAATCTCTTCAACCTGCATTCTCTCTACTGACCAGCAGGGGGCGACTCCTCTGGTTGCAAAAATAATTTAGATTGCATAGAAGTCTATGAGAAAATTACTCTACTGCTCTTGATTTATTCCCTCAGTAAACATTGTAAACATGAGTGTATGGTCTCAATCTCTAGTTTCAAGTCTTCTTCAATACAGCATGATGTTCATTTAGTAAATGATGGTCCATTTAGAGTCACATAGACCATAAAGAGGAGTATGCTTTATGGTACTACATGTAGGCTTCAAAACGGCAGTCCACAAACCAATGGGTGACGTCATAAATGACTCCGTCCACTTCTTATATACAGTCTATGGTCTCACCTCACAACTGCCCACCCAAGTAAGACAGGTAGGTTTTCATATGCTGTTTGACGATTCGTCCAGCGCTTGATTTTCAGCACCGACACCTTATTCTCCATTGAGCAGCCCACTTCATTCAGGCAAAATATAATAAAATGTATGAAAATAAAATATGCACTTAATACTACTTCACATGAATTTCAATGCCATGGATATTTTTATCCATTACACAATATTCTGTATAATTCAGACTAATGATTATTTGGCATCGAAATTGTGCATAATGCAAGTTTTTATACTTCCTTAAAATACTGTTGTAATTTCATGCATTTTTCAATAGACTATAATGCAGCATGGAGAATGGGGTCATAGCCTACTGAGCTCCACATTATTGCCCATGTAAATACATGTAAGCACATTCTAATGTCCTGTAATTGACTTATTTTACCTATACGTTACAGGAGGCTGATTCTAAATGCTGGAGTGGGATATGCTGACGTGGCTGTGTCAATGTGCCCATGTGTATGTGTGCGTGTTTGAAAGAGCGAAGCCGGTGTGATCGAAATGAATAACCACTGAACCATGAAGGAAGGTGAGCCAAAGGTGTGTGTGTGTGTGTCAGAAGTCTTGAGCTGCTCTCTCCAGCTGGATTCAACTGTCTGCCTGGTTAAGTGTTCTCAATGTGAAGGGCAGACAAAATGGCCGGATCGGCGGAAATGCCAACATAGCACATTGTACACGAATGTATCCGGAGAATTTGTGCTTCTACGTTTCAAACTATTTCGCCTTCAATAAACTAAGAAACTTTCTTCGTTTATCATCGCTCTCAGGCACAAACCTTGTTTGTTCAAAACCATTGAAAATTGTGTCGTCAAAGTTGCGATTGTGTCTCGTCAGATACTTGGATGTGTCATTATTTTGTTTCATATTTGACCAAAATCAAGCTGAAACGGAGTTACGAAGTCTTTGTCTCGACGTTTCGAGATACATCGATGAGGTCACATCGTTGGCCAGCATGCCGCCTCAAGAAGGAGACAGGGTGCAGCTATCAGGTTTTGGCGACAGTTTACAAATACAAAAATGTAGTCACAAGCTCTTTTGAATAGTTTTCATTAGTTACATATGGGTAAAAAAAAAAAACATAGATCTAAAGGGTGACCAATAGCATTGAATTTTTTTGTTTTAAGAAATATTGAAATAAAAAGTTTCTGCCTGTCAGCGACGTATAAAACAGACTTTGAAAATAAAGCTGTGCATCAGATGTATATTTATTTGCCGTCAATGACCAATTCATCAATACATTTGAGATAATCACTTCATCATATTTCATCACATACATAATACATTCAAAATATTCTTTTGGCATGTAACTGTCTAGTGTGCAGAGAGAACACATAAGCAAACAGTTTTTGAGGTAAAAGACGATTCTTTCCTTTGTGTTGGATAAAAGATGTGAAATGGGAAAAGGCTCATAGCCTCCTCGGCTCCATCTACCATTTACGTCTTCATCAAAGCAGAAGGCTTCCCGTCTGAACTGATTTCAATAATGAAGTTTTCTTTTCAACCTGCTAATACGCAACGACAGAGTTTAAAAAAAATGTATTTACCTAAGACATATCACTCATCAAACCTATGTGCCATATATGGATATGGATTCACAGTAGGGCTGCACAATTAATCGAATTTTAATCGCGATCACGATTTTGGCTGCCACGATTAAATGAGCATGATCGTCAGCGATATTGACGTTTAAAATACGTGCTCTGCTACATATCAAATCAAGCTCTTCCTCAACTAACAGTCAGCCGACCACCAGGGGGCGAACGAGTTGGGAGGTGTCATGCGCGCACCCTGCAGCGGCAGCCTCAAAGAAAGTTCTGTCTGCAGTCGAGTAGAAGAATAGAGAGACAGACAACAGAACAGACGGTCACGGGTGTCGTGTGAAAGGTAAATCTAATGTCAGGAGCAGAAGGCGAGGAGCTAGCCCCTTGAAAAGGATCATCATCCGTTGTCTGGAAGTTTATTGGATTTTAGGCCAAGTGATAACCAAGTGTTAACCAAGAACAAATCATATGCACAGAGTGCGTTAGAGTTGTGTCTGCGCCGCATAGCAATACAACTAACTTGTTCAACCACCTGAAAAATCACCACAAACCACAGTACGATGAATGCATTAAGGCCAAAACTAACGTTACCTCACTGAATCTCCGTCCATGTCCAACGTTAACCCAGAAAACCATAACAGCGACCCTGCATAGCGCGACAGCGTATCCATCCACCTCCCAAAGACACGCTGAAATAACGGATGCAATCGCATTTCATTTGGCCAAAGACGTGTCCAATAAATACTGTAAGCAACAGACATATTTATTTTTAGTTAGCCCTTTATTTTGGGTAAACATTTTATTTATATTTTGCTTCAGGTGATCAGTACCGTATACGTTGTATTTTGAGGCGTGTACATTAGCTGGAATGTAGCACAACAATGGAAGTGGAAGCAGTGCTCTTGTTCATTTAAACGTGAAAGTGCAATAAAAAGATGTTGTCCCTAAAATTAATGAATAATCGTGATAAATAATCGTGATCTCAATATTGATCAAAATAATCGCGATTATGATTTTGGCCATAATCGTGCAGCCCTATATCACAGACGAGGTTTTGATTACCTTTCTACCATGTGCCCTCATGATGGGCTGTATGTTTAACTGCCAGCCCTCATACATAACTAATTTGATGATTGCAACCAACGTAATATTAAGAGCGAGAAAGTCTGCGTGGGGAGGAGGCCAGGGTGGATGGTTTGGTCAGACCAGCACAGGTCGTACACCCATGAGACTGCTGTTAGTGTCCCGTGTGAAACCAAGTCATCATTGACTACTTTGCATTACTTTTGATACGTAGCTTATGTGCTTAACTTGAATTGCATACGTAAGGTAACAAGCCTACTCTCTTTGCATAACAAGCCAACTTTTTTAACCCAAATCGCGACCCCAAAACTAAGAATTTTTGTTATCTAATCCTAACCAAGTAAACCGTAAAACTATGTAACTATGTTTCAATTTTGAAAAGACACTATGCATGTAACAAGCAGAAATTGATACGCCGTCCCTGACACGAGAGGGGAACCTAGAGCGTCATAGTTTGAACTGTAGTGCCACTGAGCAAGCATCAGTGTCCTTTGAGTTGGGAATGACAACATGTTGTTACTAAATTCCTATTGAATTTAATTCAAATATTCCAAATGCGTTTCCACCATAGGCACTCCTATTTTACATTTCAGTTTCGTTACTGGTGAAAAAAAAAGTATGGTTTGGTTTATAAAATATCAAAAATGAGTCCCATCTCAAAGCCATGATATCTTTAAACGACCCAAATAAATCCAATTTCCAATCAAGATAAAGAGAATAGCAGCGCACGTGTGGCATTTTGCTTCATACACAACATAAATGATTATCCAAAATTGTTAATTTTCTCCTCTGCGAATCGCCACCTTAACGTGGTGGAGGAGTTTGAGTGGCTCAGTGATCCTGGGAGCTATGTTGTCCGGGGCATTAGCCCCTGGTAGAGTCTCCCAAGGCAAACAGGTCTCAGGGGAGAGCCCAGACTAAGAGCGGTTCAAAACGACCCTAATGATAAGCAGCCCACGGACTTCAGCCACCTCGCCCGGACCAGGGAAACCGGGGCACAGAGCCAGACCCAGGAGGGGAGCTCGTCGGCGAGCGTCTGGTGGCCGGGCCTTCACCCATGGGGCCCGGTCGGGCTCACCCCGAATAAACAGCATGGAGCAGCCATCCTGTGGACCCACCACCCGCAGGGACAAGCATCGGGGTCGGGTGCAATGCAGACCGGGCGGCGGGTCAGGCGAGAGGCCTTGGTGAGCCGATCACCGGCAGTATAGACTAGCTCTAGGGATGTGGAACGTCACCTCGCTAGCGGGGAAAGAGCCAGAGCTGGTGCAGGAGGTGGAGCGACACCAGCTAGATATAGTTGGACTCACCTCCACACACAGCGCTGGCTCTGGAACCAAGCTCCTGGAGAGGGGTTGGACTTTGTCCTTTTCCGGAGTTGCCCAGGGTGAGAGGCGCCAGGCGGGAGTGGGGATACTCACGAGCCCCCGGCTGAGCGCCGCTGTGTTGGAGTTCTCCCCGGAGAACGAGAGGGTCGCCTCCATGCGCCTACGGGTTGCGGGGAGCAAGGCTCTGACTTTGGTTATGCACCAAACAGCAGTTCAGAGTATCCGGCCTTCTTGGAGTCGGTGGGAGGGATCCTGGAAAGGGCGCCGCCTACCGACCCCATAGTTCTCCTGGGGGACTTCAACGCTCACGTGAGCAATGACGGAGAAACCTGGCGGGGGGTGATTGGGAGGAACAGCTTGCCCGATCTGAACCCGAATGGTGTCTCGTTATTGGACTTCTGTGCTTGCCACGGTTTGGCCATAACGAACACCATGTTCGAACATAAGGTGGCTCATAAGTGTACCTGGTACCAGAACACCTTAGGCCGGAGATCAATGATTGACTTTGCAATCGTATCATTTGATTTGCGGCCGTATGTCTTGGACACTCGGGTGAAGAGAGGAGCAGAGCTGTCAACTGATCACCACCCGGTGGTGAGTTGGATCAGATGGCGGGGGAACCGGTTGGAAAGACCCGGCAAGCCCAAACGTGTAGTGAGGGTGAACTGGGAACGTCTGGCGGAAGACCCTGTCCGGGAGCTCTTTAACTCCCACCTCCGAACTTGAATAATAAATAAGAACTTCTCACACATCCCGAGGGAGGTTGGGGACATGGAATCCGAATGGACCATGTTCAAAGCGTCTATTGTGGACGCGGCCGCTAGGAGCTGTGGCCGGAAGGTCATTGGTGCCTGTTGTGGCGGCAACCCGAGAACCCGGTGGTGGACACCGGAGGTGAGGGAAGCCGTCAAGCTGAAGAAGGAGACCTTCAAGGCCTGGTTGGCCCAGGGGTCTCCTGAAGCAGCTGACAGGTACCTGCAGGCCAGAAGGGCTGCAGCTGCGGTGGTCACGAATGCTAATACTCGGGCATGGGAGGAGTTTGGGGAGGCCATGGAGAAGGACTTTCGGTTGGCCTCAAGGAGGTTCTGGCAAACCATCCGATGGCTCAGGAAGGGAAAGCATGATTAACCCCAGGCTGTTCTCAGCAGGGGGGGGGGAGAACTGCTGACCCGGATGGGGGACATCGTCGGCCGGTGGAAAGAGCACTTTGAGTAACTCCTAAACCCGACCAACATGTCCTCTGTAGAGGAGGCAGCGCCTGAAGATCTAGGGGGAGGCTCACCCATATCCCTGGCAGAGGCCGCTGAGGTAGTTAAAAAGCTCCTTGGTGGCAAAGGCGCCGGGGGTGGATGAGATCCGCCCTGAGATGCTGAAAGCGCTGGACATGGTTGGGCTGTCCTGGCTGACACACCTCTTCAATGTCGCATGGGGGTCGGGATCAGTGCCCATGGACTGGCAGACCGGGGTGGTGGTTCCCATCTTCAAAAAGGGGGACCGGAGAGTGTGCTCGAATTACCGGGGTATCACACTACTCAGCCTCCCGGGGAAGGCTTATGCCAGGGTGCTGGAAAGGAGGCTCCGACCGTTTGTCGAACCTCAGATTCAAGAGGAGCAATGCGGATTCCGTCCCGGCCGTGGAACAGTGGACCAGCTCTTTACCCTCGCAAGACTACTGGAGGGGTTCTGGGAGTTTGCCCAACCAGTCTACATGTGCTTTGTGGACTTGGAGAAGGCTTTTGACCGGGTCCCTCGGGGGTTCTTGTGGGGGGTGCTGCGGGAGTATGGGGTGCCGGACCCATTACAATGGGCGATCCGGTCTCTGTACGACAGCAGTAGGAGCTGTGTCCGCATTCTCGGCAATAAGTCAGACACGTTCCCGGTGGGTGTTGGCCTCCGCCAGGGCTGCCCTTTGTCACCGGTCCTGTTCGTGACTTTCATGGACAGGATATCTAGGCACAGCCTGGGGGTGGAGAACGTCAGGTTTGGGGGTCTCGGGATCGCCTCTCTACTGTTTGCAGATGATGTGGTCCTGTTAGCCTCCTCGGATCGTGACCTCCAGCATTCACTGGGGCGGTTTGCAGCCGAGTGTGAAGCGGCGGGGATGAGAGTTAGCACCTCCAAATCTGAGGCCATGGTGCTCTGCCGGAAACCGGTGGATTGCTCCCTCCAGGTGGGGACGGAGTGCCTACCTCAAGCGAAGGAGTTCAAGTATCTCGGGGTCTTGTTCACGAGTGAGGGTAAGATGGAGCGGGAGATCGACAGGCGGATTGGTGCGGCTGCAGCAGTAAAGCAGGTGCTGCACCGGACCGTCTTGGTGAAGAGGGAGCTGAGCCGGAAGGCAAAGCTCTCAATTTACCAGTTGGTCTATGTTCCTACCCTCACCTATGGTCACGAACTCTGGGTCGTGACCGAAAGGACCAGGTCGCGGCTACAAGCGGCCGAAATGAGCTTCCTCCGTAGGATGGCCGGGCTCAGCCCTAGAGATAGGGTAAGGAGCTCGGTCATCAGGAGAGAGCTTGGAGTCGAGCCGCTACTCCTTCGCGTCGAAAGGAGTCAGCTGAGGTGGTTCGGGCATCTAATTAGGATGCCTCCTGGACGCCTCCCACTGGAGATTTTCCAGGCACGTCCAACTGGGAAGAGACCCTGGGGAAGACCCAGAACACGCTGGAGGGATTACATCTCCCAGCTGGCCTGGGAACGCCTCGGGATCCCCCAGAATGAGCTGGAACATGTTGCCGGTGAGAGGGAAGTCTGGGTCAGCCTGCTTGGCCTGCTGCCACCGTGACCCGACCCCGGATAAGCGGAGGAAAATGGATGGATGGATGTTAATTTATTTTCAATCAATCAATTAACTTTAATGGTTTCAGCTTCAGTGTTAGCAATCACACTCGGTAGATAAACAGACGGAAAGCTAGCTCTATTTATTTTTATACATCTAAAATGAAACCAGGTGGACAGATTGGATCGTCTGTGCATACTCCTGCGTGTGTGTGCACACACACGCACAAGTATGCACAGAGTATGCACAAGTATGCACAGAGCCTATTCCAGCAGCTTCTAGCACCATACTGCGAGGCTAATAGGCTCCGGGGCTCATACCGACGGACTGCGTGATTGACAGATGCACAGAGGAGCCCACGCAGACAGGACTGAGCATGTTTGCAGCCATATTTTCCAGCGCGGTCTTCAGCCATGTGGAGTAACGTGCGTGCGGAAACCCCATTTTTTCACCGCTATATGCTCGAGTAAAAAAATTAATTGTATCGTTTGATCTCGTTTTAGCTTCACGAGCAGCACGGTGAGCCAAATAGCTCTCCACAAGACGACACTGTTAGACGCCACTCTGAAAACGTGAAGCGTTTTCCCCGAAAGCTTTAAATTAATTTACACAACGTTGGGACAGACGACGGAGCGTGTGTAGCTGCTGCTGTTTCTCAGCCTTTTGTCTTCTCAGTGAGATGAGGCGCTCCCTGATCCCTCATCCTCACATTAGATAACTGCCTAGTGTGTATCCATCCAGGTGTGGGTGTATGCACGGTACTGGTATATGTCTGTGCATAGCTGCGATATGAGCATATATGACAACATGCGATGTGAGTCTCCAGATGTGTTTGCCTGACCCCCCCCCCCCCCCCCCCCAACCCCCAACCCCAATTGAACTGACAGAAATACACACACATAGATAGATAGTTACTTAATTAATCCCGCAAGGGAAAAATCTTCTGCTACAGCAGCAATTATGGTACAGGTAAATAAAATAACAGTAAAAATATTAAATATTAAATGGACATACATTTGTTCAAGATTGGTAAAAACATAACATAATGAACATGGCTCCCAAATTTAATGTACTTTGTGTTCCCTTCCAGACTGCATTGTGCCGCAGAATTCAAAGCGTGCTTCACATTTTCTTAGAGAACTAAAATGCTGTATTTCCAGCATAAAAACGTTAAAAAAAATAGAAATACCATGCCATTATGGAAACTGCTCCTTATTTACGTACTGCTACATTTTAAATGCTCCAGCTATAAGTCCACTCATGTACATTGACACTTCCACACAGCGGCTCTCTTTGTCTCCGTCAGAGAATTATGCAGATGGTGGGGGGTGTACAGGACTCTCTTTGTGCACAGACCACGCTCCGACACACACACACACACCAGGTGAAGCGTAAGTTACACACTAAAATACTCCTCTTACTCAGTCGCAGACATTTGGTAAATTAAAGAGATTTATATAAGGAAATATGAACTTGAATGACGCAATTGTGCTTTCATTTTTCAAAAAACGTTAACCATAGAGGCGAGGCATTCAAGCTTTAAGAATCAGTTGCATGTCATCGGAGATTGACTGACAATTGATAGTGTATTAATTGTAATTTGTAAAAGATACAAATATCTTTTTCAAGTGTAGCAAAGTCTGGACAATTAAATAACCATGTAAAATGGAGGTTGAGTGGTGAAATTTCTAATAAAGCAATTCAAGTTGAAGAGCTGTTAGTTTGAAATGGGCCATTGATACACTTATAAACAGAGCTTTAACGCTCTCCGTCTCTCTCCGCCTGTCTCCATCCATCACAGATTGTATATGAAGATGGACGACGTGTATTAACTTCTTACCACTGTACAAAAGGGAAGACAAATACCGGATACGATATTTTGTATTTGGGGCCAGAGTCTGTGCAGTAGCAATCGGGGAGTGAAGCCGAGTGGTATCGAGGTACCGCCCTTACACCCACCCGAGCCGGTTGTTAGCCTAGCTGCTACGTTAGCACCACTGTAGCTGTTTGGCTAGAGAGACGCAATGACTTACCATGATATTTCTATGAATATTATTTATTTATGATGAAATTGACACTCTGGTCGTCCTGAGTGAATAATAATGGTTATGAGCAGTTGTCAATCACAGCTGTCAATCGTGGCCAATTTCCCATGTGCTAACATGGAGGGGGCGGGGTCTAAGATCAACACTGCAGGCAACCACCAGGGGCGATCGAGATGTTTTGGCTTCACTTTTGGGGAGCTGTTATGACGTCCATCTTTATGCACAGTCTAAGCTATCCATACATGCATATAGTAACCAACCATCAACAACAAAGGTTTTCTTCTATATGTTTTCATTGAATTCTAATATAGATTTGACGTGACGATTTTAAAACTGACACAAAATCAAAACAAAATTTTGTGTACTAAAATATCAGTATTTCAGTTGAAGTATGTATGGCCATGTGGGCAAACTCAGAAGACCAAAGCATGTTGGGTGTGCGTCAATCATTTTGTTCTTAATGTGCAGCATTAACTTGTGTGTGTCCCCACATTTCATTTTATTCCTATTATTATCCAGGAGATTTGCATTGATGAGGCCATTAGGAGGCTGTAATCCCACTCCTCTGCCTGTGTTGTGATTACATAAGATAGCCACTATATCAGCATACCCAACAATGCTAATGGAACGGAGAAAAGAGCCGCGAGATGCAGAAAGATTGCAGAAAGATTCCGCAAATGCTGTAATGATAGACCGTCTGATGATGGGCTGTTTGTGTGACTTTCCCACATTCAAATGTGGCTTTTGAGTAAAATAATAAGTGTGTTTTTAAATTGGTTATCTGGGCTTTATTGTGTTTACTGGTAAGCAGTCTAAAAGGTTTTCTCTTATTGAAATGAGCCTCTGTGCAAAAACAAAATGATGCTAAAACACACACTAAGTCTTCACTTAACGCACTGTGGTCTTGTGAACCCAGTATCGTAAAGGAGTTCAAATTAAGTAGTTTAAAGTACTTTTTGCTCAACAGTATGCAACTTTAACCATCGGGGTGATCAAAAATCCAATCAGATCATCTACTCTACGGGAAGAGCGTAAATCTTTGATCGTGGACTTAATGTGTTGTGATTGTTCATACATGGAAAGATGTACAGATGTCGCCATGACGTCATTACCGAAAGACATCATAGACTCTCTGAAGCTTGTGTTAACCACAGACCTTATTTCAGTCATCTAACCAAAATACCCATTCAAAAGACCCATCGACTTTGAGATAAGGGTACCGGAAGTGCAAACAAAAAGTTAACTCATTCCAGGCTTTGGGAGTCATTCCTGCAGCACTCTAGTCAAGAGATGATATTTTAGGACCGCACGCTATAGCCACCATAACTGCAGTCAATGAGCCGCTGTCTGCCCGCTACATACCACATTCTGCCACCAAAGAACAAATAAAACCCAAAATACAAGTATGAACCTGAAGCATGAGCTATGAGATATGTCCCCTTTAAAACATATTGGCATATCTATAATGTCCACAATACTTGCCCAGTTTCTCCGTTCCACTGTAGCAGCAGGTTTTGTTTCACCATCCGCTGATGTAACTATGAAGTCAGAATGACGGGGAGTTTGCTTGAGATTAGTTTCATCTTCCTCCCCAGGAAGCCTGGAGGGCATTGCTGCATTTCAGTCAGCTTGGTGCATGCAGTGTGCATTGCACACTGTGCAAAAAAAACACAACAACACGTAGTCATGTTGCCAAAATCAGGGGTCTTTTAGAATACAACTAGTAATTTATCTGATTTTTACAGAGATTGTTGATTTGCGTTCATAGGGGGACTTACCGTTGTTCTATTATTCCCAAACCCCAATAGTCTGAAAATTGCCCCTTTGGACCACAACGCTGACTGTTAAATCTAAAACAAAGGCCCATTGTTCCCGAAAGCCCTTTGCTCTGAAAACAAACAGAAGCACATGGCTAATTATTATGCAGAATGACCTAATTTAAAGCTTCATGATTATTTTTATCCACCCAACACTGCCTCTGATTGGCTCACTCAGATGTTCCCACCTAACCCTTGTCTTATCCAGTGGATGTAGACTGTGGGTATAAGCCTGCCACTGCATCTCACTGAGTATCTCACTCAACATTCTCCTCCTCTTCCGCTATCTGTATTGCAAGGGCACCATTGCTGCATCCTGCAGTTAGCAATTGTGATTGGACGTAGTCATCGTGACATCACCCATTTGTTTGTGGACTGCTGTTTTAACACTTGAGTTCGGCGATTTCGCCATTGCCATCTTGGATTACGGCCGTCGCCATGTTATTTTTTTTGCATCCAATGAACAGAAGTTACCATATTAGGAATGCGGAGAAGTGACGTAGAGTTGTTTGCAAAAACACAAGATGGCGAGAGCAAAAACAAACAGTCCACAAACCAATGCGTGACGTCACGACGACTATCTACTTCGTACAGTCTATGGCTGCCGACAACGCCGCAGAGCACTACGCCCGCGGTCCTGGGAAGCAGCGATGTCCAGGTGACGGGTGTCTGGAGTTATTGACGGGAAATGTCATTTTTAAATAGCCTACTACAAATGAAACGGCAACATATAACTATATTTTTTATCCATGCTAGCTCAAATGTTCAAAACTAGCAAAGTTGCAAGATCATAAAGTTGCTCCCACAGGCTCTGGGGGTGCAGCTGTATGCATATGTGTAATGTATTTGCACTGAAAAGTAGCCACCGCAGGGTCATCACATTACTGCAGTAGGCTGTTCAACAAGGGCTTAGTGGAAACACCGTGGTCTCTAAGCCACACCAGCACATGTGGATAACTGCCCTTCTGGTTAACATAAAATGTCTTCATTACATTCAGGCCTTTAAATATGTTTTATGATTGTTCATAACACTGCAGCTTAATGAAAGATTACTACAGTGGAAATGCTGTGTGACCACAGCTGGTGTAATAAAGCTGACAAAGAAACACAGTGAATTACATCAGCTTCACCCTGGTGCTTAAACCGACCTTAACAAGGACTCGTTCCTCCCCATCAATATTACCGGTCTTAGTAATCGGTGTTGCACTCGCCGTCATCGAAGAAGAAGAAAAAAAAAGTTCCGCAAACACCCCTCCGTGAAGACTGGCGGTGGAACTTTCCTCTGTCTCTGAGTCTCCATCGTCATTAATATGACAGACACCAGCTGTCCACTTGTCATCCCCTTTACCTGCTTACCTACCGGTGAGTCAGCCTCCCCTCTCAGCCGGGGTATTTTCATCTCTCACTCTCTCTTTCTCTTTCTGTGTCTTAAGCACATCAGCCACTGTTTGTGCATGTTTTATCATCAGTCGTACAGTGGGATTCAGCCTGGTTGTCACTTTCATCACTATCATCATAATCAGCATTATTATCATCATCATCATCATTATCAACAACATCCTCCAGTTAGGTTTCTGTGCCATCAGGCTGGAGAACACAGTAAGATGAAGATGGACTTTGTGTAATTTAATAAATGTAGGACTTATTCATCCTTGCAGTAGAATGGCAGCGTTGTCCTAGAATAACATTTGTAAGGTGTCCAGATCCAACTTTTAATTTAACTCATGAAAAAAAACAAATAGACAGACGAAAATTAAATAACAAAAAGCCAAATAAGTGAAATAATAAAACCATAAGACTTTATAAATAAATTAAAATTGAAAGCAAATGTAACAATATCACTACAGTATAATTGTATCAATCTTTTAAACTAAGGTATCTATTTCTTTGCATTGCTGGTTGGACCATTGTGATATATTAACGACCACAGTTCGATTAGCAACTTGAGATTCGAGGCTGGAGATGCGAGCCTTATTCTTTCACAGGTAGACAGTTTACAAGCTAAATATGTACCAATAAAAAAAAGCTAAATCATCGTCAGACTACAGCCGGTTGGTTCCCAGATTGCATTTCAGCGTCTTTTGGTCTCCACACGGACGGTTTTACCAGCACTCAACCAAAGCCTGCTTTAATCAACTACTACTTGGACTGCAAACGGTAATCATAACACCTCCGATACCAAAATCTTGTCCCGTTCCGTTTATAGAGGTCACTCCTGATCGAACAGCACAGGTGAGGAAGGTGAACACACGGAGGCCAACTCTATTTGCTAAACCACGCCTGCTTTTGAGATATTTAATCAGATCAGAAGGATTTCATCGAATCGTCATCCCGTATCTAAACCTCGTCCACATACAGTCTTTCACTCAGAAATAAGTCACATTACAGGAGGTAAAGACGCCTTAACATCTGTTTCACTGTAACTTGAATGTTCTACAAACACCTGCTCGATTAAGTGAAAATAGACATGCTAGCATCTATTCTATTGCTGTGAAAACATGTCCTTCAAACAACTGCATTTATATGCATTTCCTGCCAAAAGCTACAGTTTGAAAGATTACATTTTAATATATCATGATAATGTTAGATAATTTGCCTTCGCCCAATGTATATCTTAACTCAATAGAGCTTGAGCGCGTCACAATGAAGCTGTTAGCTGCCCACCGGCTGCTAACAGCTAATGTTAACTAGCTCTCCTCCTGCCGATTTCAACACAGATTTGTTGTTCACATTGTATCATTATCAGAGAAAAAAATAGGGTGGCATGCCTAGTTATTACTATTATTATTCAACTATTACAACTGGTTATTACAGAAAAATTATTTAACCTAATGGAAACATTTTCAGAGCAATTAGCCATTACTGAGCAAATCCATTTAGTAAAGCAAAGGCTTTTAGTGATGCACTGTAAGATGCTGAATACATATTTAAGTATAAGAAGGTGCTCATTAATTCCACCAGTCACACTCCTTGTATTGCTGTAATGCCTGTGTGCACAATCAATTCAATCAAATAGTTACATATTTAAATAAAATAAAACATATTCTAGCTTTTCCTTTTCTAGTTGAAAAGTTGTCATAAAGTGGGAGCCCTGTGCCTTTACTTGACTCGTTGTTTTTCTCTTGAATTGCAGCATTAAACAGTCGCGGCAATCAATGCCATTCACAGACGTTTATTTTGCATTTTGCTGTTTCATGCCTGGAGGATGCCTCACCAGAAACACCATGGAAACAATCAATCAAGTCTGGCAACACGCAGGGCTGCAAATGACCCCACTGTGAAGCACGCCGCGTTTCGGCTGCATCTGTATTCTTCATGATCCAAACTGCCGGTTCCATCATTTCAGCTTATTTCACCAGAGCTTTTGTTGGTGCTCAATTATGTCTTGGGCTTTACAAAAAGATATGAAACACAATGAATCCGTCTGTCAGATTTCACTGCAAGGCACATTCCTTTTATTTGCCTTTTAACGTTAATGTCGGACTGTACTGTAATCCGTTAAATGACTCATTTGTTCGTTGGGAACCGCCTCACTTCGCGGCACACGGGAAACTGACTCAACAGAGAGCACAGGGTTCATCTGCAGAGTCACTGCACAGATTAAATCTCTCTTGTTCTGTAATATGATATACCGTAAGAGAAGGAAATGGCACATGCACATTTTTATTGAGGTAGTTCCCTCGGTGCTGTGCTTCATCTGTTTGTAACTGCAAGGCTTCTTCGGTGTGATTTTGAGAGACGGGAATGTTGGATCAGTGCAGGTCTGACTGGCTGGCATGGAGAAATGGCTGAATCACTGGAGCATGTCGGTGGGCAAAACACGTGCTCCCTTTCTCCTTCCCTCTCTCGCTCACACAAACACACATACATTTTATGCATACTATTATCAAGTCATGTTTACCTAATCAAATCCTTGATTTTATATCCGCCAGGCATGAAGGCCTTTACACAACGGGGACGTGACATATAAACAACACAAAAATGCTAAATACTTACCTGCGTATTGTGCAATAATATTTTGCATCAAAAACTATTCATCACTACGAACGGGTGTCAGCGATCGAGGAAAAGGTCAGCACTGAAGTTGTCTAGTGGCAGAACCCTAGACTATAAGAAGTGGGCGTAGTCGTCGTGGAGTCACCCATTGGTTTGTGGACTGACGTTTTGAAGCATCAAGTTCGGCGTTCCGACGACGCCATCTTGATTTTTTGCAACCAGTGAATGGAAGTGACCATATTTGGACTGCAGAGGAGTGAAATAGAGATGCTGGATACGGCTCTGGTAGCCCCGCCCTAAAGCATACTCCGCTCTGTGGTCTATTTGACTCTAAATGGACCATAATTTACTAAATGAACATCATGCTGTATTGAAGAAGAATTTAAACTAGAGATTGAGACCATAAACCAATTTTTACAATGTTTACTGAGGTAATAAATCAAGTGAGAAGTAGAGTCATTTTCTCATAGACTTCTATACTATAAATGTTTTGCAACCGAAGGAGTCGACCCTAGTCGGTGCTTAAAGGGGGGGACATTGTTGCCTAATTTGGCAACAAAAATGAATACCACGGTTGATACCACTCTCATATCTGTCCACTAAATATGAGGCTGCAGCAACTAGCCTGTTAGCTTAGGTTAGCATCAAAGACTGGAAACAAAAGCCAAAGTATAAAAAAGACAAGTTGTGTTTTTTTGGGGAGTTATGCGAGAAAGAAATCGTCCAACACCAAAACCCCCAATGAACCAAAAAATTGTGAAATGTAGAGGTGTTATCCCCCTGATTCTCTGTCACAATTTATGCTAAGCTAAGACAAACGACTGCCGACTTTAGCTCCATATTTACATGTACGGATATGAAGGTGGTATCGATCTTCTCATCCAACACGAGTTAAGACAGCGGAAAATGTCAAACGATCCCTTCAATTTTCTTTTTCAAGATTCAGCAAAAAGTGTCGTCCATTCGCCCATCAGTTATCCATCTCCATTTATCCCTGCAGGGTCCCAGAGGGAAGCCATCCTGCACATATACACAACCGTTAACACTCACATTACCAGTAGTTTGTCTTATATACAGTATATTGTCACAGTGGCAGCAATATAGTGCTGTAGTGTTAAAATATAAAATAATATAATCTTTTGAATATCAAGCCAAGATACAAAATGAAAAATGTCCCAGAGACATTCTGAAGATACTTCGATTAGGTTGCAATGACTAAATACTGACAATATAAGAAATGTATTATTATAGATGATTTTTTTTATTTTTATATATCACTAATCAATGAACCAACGTGACAGCAAACAAAAGCTAATGTTTTATTCCTCACATAAATTATAGAAATAAAACGTGTTGGAACCTGGATGAGTTGCAGTCACGATCATAAATGTGACAGATGTTTATGGTAGCGACGCGCAAAAAAATTTAATAATAATCATCCCCTGCCATCATCATAAAGCAGGAAATCAAAAGTGTAATCATCGGTGAAAGCCAGAGAGAGGAGGATCAGGGAGGTGTTTACGGAGAGAGAGAGAGAGAGAGAGAGAGAAGATGATACAAGGGTGGATTCATGGATAGAAAAATTCAGAGACGGTGAAGACAGAGAGACGGGAGAGGTGGGACACAAAGATATAGAAATAGGGAGACATATGGGAAGAGATGGGGGAGGTTGAAGACAGAGAGATAAAGAAACAGGGAGACAGAAGGAGAGACAAGGGAGGTGGAAGACACAGACAAAGAAAGAGGGAGCCGAGAGAGGTGGAAGACACAAAGATAAAGACATGGCGACGGAAAGAGGGAGAGGCAGAAGACAGAAATAAAGAAAGAGAGAGACGGAAGGAGTAAATGGATAGTTGAAAGGCAAAGAGATGAAAAATAGAAAGACGGAGATAAAAATAGAGATGGGAGGTGGAAGACAGAAATGAAGAAAGAGGGACACAAAGAGAGAGAGAAGGGGGAGGTCGAAGACATAGATTTAAAGAAAGATAGAGACAAAAAAAAAGGGAGAGGTGGAAGACAGAGATAAAAAAGGGAGACAGAGAGAGATGAGGAGGTTGAAGACAGAGAGAAAGAAGAAGAGAGAAAAGGACAAGGGAGAGGTGGAAGACAGAGATAAAGAAACAGAAAGAGAGATGGGTGAGGATGAAGACAAGGAAATAAAGAAAAGGGAGACGGGGGAGGTGCAGCAGACTATAGGCTAAAAACCGACTGCGGTGTTTAATTGCCGTGAAATAGGCAGTAGGTTTCTCTGCCCACCTACTCTTAGTGTTGTTAATATGCTGTTAGCCTCCTCCTCCCCCTCCTCACCGTCAGTCCCCCAACGCACACACACAGTAGCATCGACACACTTGGAACACAGGTTGATGTGTACATAAGGGTCATATTCACTCGCTCAGGCTTTTGGCGTTCTATGCATGCACATACAGCGTGTGTGTGGACGCAACATTAAGCCGCTGGGGGGGTTTGAGGAGCTCTGACAAGTTGGTGCTGCTCAGCGGGGAGCTGAGAGCAGGCCGTTACGCAACAAATACTGGTCGCTTCCTCTCCTGTCTGCATCCACCTGAGGTCTCCTTTAGATGCCCCCCCCCCCTTGCTCTCCTAACTCTCATCACACATACACAAACACGCATGCATGCAGATATGTTTCCCTCTGTCTCTTGTCTCTCAGGTTTCCTCCCCTATCATCCTTCCCTCGCTCCCCTGCATGCTAACCGAGCCGGTGGACGCTGAAGGCTTTAATCAAGGCGGCACCACGATAGCACGAAGGGCTCTGTGGTGGAGATCGCTTTCCATCATCTTGTCTGGTCTGCCGTCGTAGCTGCCTGAGTTCCCGTTTGAATTGTGGGCGGTTTTTTTTCTTTTTAATCCTCCATTTCTCTGCAACAAAACGTTTCAACCAGATTTTCAAATAGACGGCGCATCCCCCATTGATGACCTGAGGAGGCCGGAGCTGTAAATGTTCATCCATCCAACAGACAGTTAACACATATTTTATCACCTGCTGACTATTCAAATCTGGTCCACATATCTCACCGTGTATCAACATTTTATATTAACGTACGAAACGATGGAAGTCATTAAACTTTAATCCAAATCTCAAGGGAAAATGTAAATATGCCAAACTGCGTTAAAAATAAATCATTTGGTGCATCATCCAGTTCTACCGTTGTATGTAAAGTGGGTCCTAGTTTTTAAATAGCACATAAAACTATTTATAGAGATTGTGGCAACGGCTCGGTACTTTCAGCAACTGTCATTGTTTTTCATATCACAGGGATTGTTTTCCTTTCCACTACTGTTCTCCTTTAACCCTGTCTCCTGGATCTTACACTCAGGAACAGCACTTAGGCCTACATTTTGAAAAAAACAAGTCGATGTCAAGAGAGGACGTGTGGAGAGGACACGACCCTGGTTGTCGGTGTCAAAGTCCTGACACCGTCCAACCACAACAAGAACGTGGCACTTTGTGGATCGGGATAAATGTTGCCAGTGATCATAATCCAGGCAGCTCCTAGAGAGGTGCACTCAGTAGAGGGTAGATCCCCGCCAAGTGAGTTTGAAATGACCACTGCTGTTATGTTTGAGTGACTGAATACCAACCCCGTCTACTCTGCAAGTGTATCAGATGTGGTTTTCGCTTGCGCGTTTCACACAACAGATACGGTGTCATTTTAATCTTTGCAGATGTCTGCTCTGTGCAGGCAGCTCAGTCTCACGGGCGTAACAATGACTTGAAACCTTTATTTAGGCTTCATATCTATTTTTATTCGACAGTACGTGGGTTAACGTGAGGTTGATGCCCAATAAAAAGGCACGGAATAAATGCAAACACGGTTTCCAAAAGTACTGTATTTCTGGCCGCAGAGCAGTGGTTGAGTGGCAGTGATGCCCTCAGCTGGGTTATCACCTGTGACCCTACCGGCCGGGGACGGTTAAAAGTACTGAGTGAGGTGTCAGCAGTCAATCAATGTCAATTTCAAACAGGCAATAAAAAAAGGTGTTTTTAGAAAGTGTGAGTCGCCGCAATCGCAAGACGCCCTTTGAGCATGCAGCCAAAAATATTAGCCATGGACAGACACGAGATGCACACACTGCTAGCCAAACACGAGCAAACTAAGCTGTGAAACATGCAACTTCATGGCCAGATTTACCCACTTGAGGGGCCCCCGAAGCAAAACAATGAGCCGGGGCACCCTTTGCGTATGTATTGTGTCAAAGTATCGGAATAATATGCACCATGTGAGCGCAATAAACTGTAAAAACCAGCCCCAAAAACCTTCTTGCTGCCTCTGCCTCCTCAACCAAATACCCTCATTTTACTATTCCAACGTTAGAGCTGGCAGGTATATTATTGCAGTGCTTAATATTTAATGCTCCATGTGAGTCGGGATAGTCCCAACTGTTGTCTTTCCCTCAGTCTGCTGTGCAGATGTCCGTGTCATTTGGAGGTGATGCTGTAACCGCGGACATCATAGAGTTCATGTGGTTTCATAATACGTTTTTAATCACGATGCTTCACTTCACATTAACTGTGCCTCTGATTTCATGACGCTTTTCTCAAATGCCGACTTGTTGCTACAGATTCTTTATTACTCTATGATTAATAATGTAAAGTGTTTACAATAAAATGTGTATGTGTTTTAACTTTATTTTAAGATAAAAAGATAAGATCGGCATAAACCCAAGAAATCTCCAGGGTTAGCTGGGTACTATGCTGCACACACTCCACATATTCACACATATATTCATATATATTAAGAGCTGTGTTAGCCCAGGTCCCACCTCCACACTCCGATCAGATGCTGTTTTACAAAAAAATAAGAGCAGGAGAATTTTCAAGACTGATGACCTAAAATTCCTCAGCTGACAGTGCGCGGCGTATCCTGGCGACAGTGAATAATCCTCCCGTTATTGTCCCGCTTGTGACACTTAATCATAACCTAAACCATGGCGCCTTTGTTGTACTCATCATCCTCCAACCCTTCATTCCCTCCTCTCCTCTCCCCTCACCCCCATCATCCCCTCCTCTCTGCAGCCTTCAATCACTTTCTCCTCATCTGCAGCTGTAACAAAAACAAGCCTTCCTTTCGGATTTAACTCGCGTCTTTAGTGGGCCTCTCTGGGGAGAAGCCTCTCTCATTGTGTAACGGGCTGTCTGCCCGTCACGGTGCTGTGTGTGTGGGTGTAGAACGTAGCGGCGCAAGGCCCGCTTGCATATGTGAATATGTCGATGCATTTTTTTTTTTATTACCTTTTGGAATGCACAAAGACAGACAGGATGGAGGCCGGATAAAGGTGGAAGGTAACATCTCCCCAATGGACAGGAAGTTAGGAGAGACATTTTTTAAAAGGTCAATTGTCCGAAATTTAACAATTACAAAGTAAAAAAAATCCAGTTTTTGGTTTTATTTCTTCATATTTTGAGATAGTTGTCTCAGAATCATCTTGCTAAATTGCAATTAGCACGCTAGCTAGCTAGGCTAGCAAACTATAAAGATTAGAGGTTTCACAAGCCTTTCTTAGTAACTGAAACATCAATGCTGGATTTAAAATTTCAATCCCTTTCTAATATGATGAATCGTATCAGAAATTAAAATACATATGAAATAATCTTTTGTTGTCTTTTAAAGTAAACAGCGTCTTCTTTTGTAATCACATCACTTTTGAAGGTTTGTTGTGGTATATCTAATTTGCTCAGCGCTACGAACAGCTCAGCTGAATGGCTGTCAAGCTGAGGTGATGGTGCTTAACACAAATACTCATTTTATCTGCTCTTTTCCCAACTCGATAATGGTCGTCTCGTTCAACACGATATCACTCCCAACACGATATCACTCCCAACTCTTCAAATGCAGACGCTTGATAAATGGCCCTATGGTTCAAACTATGATGCTCTATGTACCCCTCTAGCATCAGTGTCAGTTTCAGTTCGTTACATGAATAGTGTCTTTTCAAAATAAACTTCCATGTTCCCAAGAAATGTACGGTTCCCGCTTGTTACATGCATAGTCTCTTTTCAAATGAAACTTCCATTGAAGAGTTGCTTAGTTTTTAGGTTTACTTGGTTAGGATCAGGTAAATATTGTGGTTTGAGTTAAAATAAGTATGTTTGTTATGTAAAATAAGTATGCTAACTGTTCCACCTGCATAATATGGACATTCTTTCTCTTTACACCCCATTTTTCCAAAACCACAATAATCTGAAAAATGTCCCATTGCACTGAAAGCCCATTTGCCCAAAAACAAACACCCATTGCACTACTTGGTCAATCTACCTGTTACAAACACAGGAGTGAGGTTTATTTGTTTATCATATTTTATTGTAAATACTATTGCACTGTGTTTATTCTTATGCTTTCCTTGTATGTGAAACATATTTATGTTAGTGAAAACGAATATCACGGGAAAACGAATATCACGGGACTATTCACGTACAATGGGCATGCGGGTGGGTGTCGGTGTAAACAGGAAGTAGATTAGTTGCTAAATTAAAAAAATATGACAAAGTAATAAAGTAGTCTTTAAAAATGAAAGGTCGTGTTTGATACTTAAGATCTTCTCTAAAATCTTCCTCTATAAACTCAAACAGACACATTTCGTGGAAAGTTTTAGAAGTTTTATTTTTCAGACCTTGCTCTTTCTCTCTCTCTTTCTCTCTCACATCAAATTTACTTTAAAATGAACACTTACACATAAAGGTTTACTAGATTATGGGTCCATAAATGTGGTCAAGACACGTCTCTCACTCGTTCCCTCAGTTTCGTTGTTGTCTGTTCTCACTTGTAGCTCTGCTGGTGGCTGAAGTCTGTCCTACTGGAGAGCAATTCATGTTTTGTTCATTTACATTATATCTGTGGACTTCACAATAGGAAAGTCCTCCGTTTTGTGTCCATTGTCCTCAAAGCCGCTAACCGTGACTTCAGACGTCCGCTCTGTAGGTCTGATAATGCCGCTGGTCACGCCGCTGCTAATCGCTCCAATAACAGCTGCTTCCTCCGCAAAAATGCAGACTTTAACTGGAGAACAGCTGGTAGTAAAGACAACAAGGTCAGCAACGCCTGTAATCAGTTGTCCATGTTAAATTAACCTGGTAGTCGATCGGTAATCAAGGCTGTTGTTTGTGAATTTCCGGGTAAGGGTCACGTGATAGGGGTGTGACGAATCAGGGAAGGACACGTCGTGACTGCTAAGAACCAATCAAGTAGTGAACACGTGATCGTTTCCAAATGTATGCGTTAACGCCGTCCACACGACAAAGCAACCCCGGAGTTTTCAAACTTATCCGTCCTTGGGAGCGTTTTCAAACTCTTCAAAACATATGCGTCTTCAAATGGAAACGTAGTAGTGTGGACATGGTCTGAGGCTTTGACAAAAAAAGAACATGGAAATAAATAACGGTTATTTTTTTATTTTATTTTTTGCACAATGGACAATCTTTCAAAGGGAACACCTCTTATCTTGGAGTTTGAGGTGATATTGTCACTAAAAATAGCAATAAAATGTCAAGAATTGTCTTTATTCTTGTTCTATAATTTCATACAACACAATATATATAGTATAACTATATATAAAACTTTATAAGTTGTGATATCAAATAGCTTTTGCGGCTCAAGACAAATTTTATTTGGTGGAAAATAGGGCAAAATGGCTCTTTGGATAGTAAAGGTTGCCGACCCCTGGGTTAGGGTAAGGCAATCAGAGGCAGAGTAGGGTGGGTCCTCCCTTCGCCATTGTAGGAAAAATAAATATTGTGACTAGGAAGTTCTGATAATGACGATCTGCATAATTATTAGCGGTGTGCTTTTGTTTGTTGCAGGGAGTGTGTATTTTCGGAACAATGGCGGCTTGTTTTCAGGGTAACGGGCTGTTGGAAAAATGGGCTCTCTTTCCATTGGGACATTTTTTTCGGACTTTTGGGGTTTCGAAACAATGGCACGACATCTTTTATACTATGCCAGTTGCTCTGACCATCTAATCACGGCGCAGATGGGTTTTCATCGGAGTTAGTTGAACGCCTTGTACGTCTCATACAGACGCTAAAGGGTGCCTTGTGGCGTCGGTGTCAAGGCGCCGAGGGCCACTGACCAAGCGTCGGTATTTGACGAGATGAGTTGTCTAGTTTGTTATGAAAGATTGTAATCATCACTGTAACGTCTGGGGACAGGCGGGGAGTTTGCAGAGAGGCTCATTTTAGAGAATAGGCAGTCTGTCAGACGCAGTGAATCCTACATTATTTCTCATCAATCGCATCTTTGCGCTGGTTACTTGCAAGTCTGCATATGTGCGCGTGTGAAAACCTTTTATATCTGATCCTACGAGGTGTGTCCGCCTTCCAACCGCTACATCGGTTTTACGCTCCGTAATGACCCCCCCAGACCAGCACTTCCTCTCCTCTTTAAAGCGCCAGCACCCCTGCTGACTTATTGGCCTGTTTCCTGCTTCACGTTATGGCCACCGTAACAGCTCTAAATG
The DNA here is from genome assembly GCF_050575085.1 of Anarhichas minor. Classification (NCBI taxonomy): domain Eukaryota; kingdom Metazoa; phylum Chordata; class Actinopteri; order Perciformes; family Anarhichadidae; genus Anarhichas; species Anarhichas minor. The sequence continues at coordinate 3,780,351 of NW_027466468.1, read as the reverse complement.
TGATCTTGACGCCATTAAGATGGGTTAAGCATTCCCGGGGGTAGAGACGAAAAAACTTGACATTACAGGCCCCACTGAAGAGGGGGGAAAAAATGCCAGAGGATTGATTCTTCTTGGGCTCCATTAAGACAGAGCCAGCTGTCCGCGGCCAACATCTCGATGTAGACGAGGACAAATCCTCTCCTGTCCTTCTCTTTGTTCATTATCATCGCTATGGACAACGTGCACCGCCTGTGTTGTGGGATTCGATCGAAGCATACGCGTCTTCAAACGTCAAAAGTGCAAAATATAGGCTACGTCCTCGCCGGAGCGACGTGTTTCCTGGACCTCAAACAGAGCTCTAAAAATACAATCAAAACACCATTGCTTGCCTCAAAGCCAGCTGGTATAAAATGCCTCATTGCCTTCATGCAAGTCCTCTCGCTTTCTTTTCTTTTTTTCCTTCCCACAAATCTTATCCGCAGTTTGCATTCCGTGATGCGAGGGAAGATAAATAGAACATTTGGCCCCTTCGTCTAAGCAGTGTGGGGCCATGTGGTGCTGCCGCCGCTGCTGCTGCGCCCCCGTGATTTGTCGCCATTTCACAGCAGCCGGGGCGGCTATTTGGGTGAAATTATGGGGCTATTGATTGCAGACGGAGAGCAGTTTTACTGAGAGCAGCAGAGCAGGACCAGAGGCAGCCTGGGGGAGGAGAGTACTCCCACTTTATTAGCTTACAGTGTGTTAGCTCTACTCTTCCTCCTCCTCATCATCATCCGCAGCCTCGGTTCTTTTTCACATGCAATTTCTTTCGTCTCCTCTCTCCTTTGCCTCTCATTTTTCCCCCGACCTCACGTAAAGTTTCACGCTAGCATTATTTCTGCCTTCATTTGCTAAAACATTTGTTTTTATCCCCTTGAAAAGCCATTATGATTTGAGCCCGGGGCCATCACATGTCTCTGTCTCATTTCTCCCTCTCACCTTCCCTTTATATCTCCTCTTTTACTTGAAACTTCAAAAGCTGTAATTTGTGCATTATTCCAAAAAGGTTATCTTATTAAACTCTGCCTCTTTTCACTTTCTCTTTCTTCCTTTGTTGTCGACGAACACAATTTTCTTCTGCCGTGTCTTAAAGGAAGGCTACGTTGCAATGGCACACACACACACACACACACACACACACTGATGAAGACCCTCACACCGAGCCAAATGGCTAAGTTTATTGCTCCCATATTTTTTTTCAGAGAGCACTCCAACCCAATCATGGTGTGTGCTGTTTTTCCGCGACGGGCTGGAGGGCTGCTTCGGGCAGCAGGGAAAAAGCAGTCAAGACAGACATTCTCCTTCAGTGTCAGATGCTGAAACCCAATTGTCTGTATCCTCCCAGATATTGCATAACACGCAGCAAGAGAGAGAGAGAGAGAGAGAGAGAGAGAGCTGGACAAGCCGCAGTAATTAGCTCATTAACCCTAATGTGCCTTAATCATCTAGACAGGGAAATGGCTCACTGTAGAGAGCGAGCAGGCGCACCCCTTTACTGGGCTTCAACCTGAAGACCTACTTCATGACAGACATAAACCCATCTTTGCATCGTGTAAATTTCAATTCTGATTATTCCTCCGCATTTACCAGTATATTTAGTTGAGTAATTGATTCGTTATTTACTGAAAAGTAGCCGACAATAAATGTGATTATTGATTAATCAGTGATTGGAAGAGGCTACAATGTGTAGAGTAGTGGTGTAACGGACACGCAGCTAAATGGAATTCAGCCATCATTCAATTTATCACTAAAACCTGTGAACTGCACTTGTATCACCATATATGTAGTAATAGCTTGTGATGCATTTTGTAACTGGATTTTTCAAAGTGAACCAACGACATAACTCTTGGATGAAACCATTCACATGTATAGTTTATTGATCTTCAAACAAACCCCAAATGAAATGATCAAAAATATATATTATTATATTATATTGATAGACGGATTTACTGATAATGAAAAGAATCAAGTTGCAGCTCTAGTCGTCACTTATTCGTGAGATAAAAACTTCATCCAGCGTATCAGTGGAAACTCAAATGTGTTCTCTCACTTGGATGCTGCTTCTGCTGCTGCAGGGGCCTGTTGTAAAAGTTATCAGCTGAAAGAAAAAGAAAAGACAAGGCAATGTTCCTTTAGAGAAATTGACACGCTTTGGCCTGAAATAGACGGAACGTGACATCGGATGGAGTAATCCAACCAACTAAACCCTTTTAGTTGAATGATATAATCAACTTTGAATTGCAATATCGATCGTCACATCAACGACGATCAAGGTGCATCTACTTTAGCAGATAAAGATTGTAGTAAAACCTATTTTCCTTTAAGTATTATTGCACTATAAGCCCCCCCGCCATTCTAATATTACACACACACACTCGATTCCTCCCTCTAGTAATGTATCCATCCTTCTCCTCCCCCCCCCCGCCCACTTCACTCTCTTCTTAGTCGGGGTGTGTCCGTCCATCTCAGCCTCTGGCCGGGGCTCTTGGCGAGGAGCGGGGGCCTCCCATCGCACTCAGTGGCGGAGCTGTCCAGCCAGCACTCTCCCTCATTACCCCCGTGCTGCTTCTTCCTGAAAATGCACTTTTAAAGCACCTTAATTGCATTGGGGAGATAACCCTGTGGGCGCGAGACAGGAAGCCTTGGCCATATAGAGCTCTAAGGGGCTGGATGGGTGGAGTGTGTGTGTGTGTGTTGGGATGGGGAGGGTGGAGGGCTGAGGCTCTTTGCATCAAATCAATGGCCCATCCAGAGGCTAATGCAGCTCTGGGCAACTCCTCAGGAAGCATTAAGACTATTAGTGCAGGCCTGGCAGGAACACACACACACACACACACACACACACACACACACACACACACACACTTTGACTATCTGTGATGCACACACATTGGCATTATTTGAGGATACAGAGGAGCTGAAGCAATTCGGATGTCGGTCATGAATGCACTTGCAACATGTGTTCATGCTTGTTCTTGTGTTGCATTTGTGTGTGTGTGTGTGTGTGTGCGTGTGAGTGTGTGAACTGCAGACAAGGCAATGAGGCCAAAGCTCAGCACACCAGACTAGACTTACATCTGTAGGGTCAACACACAGCAGGGAGTGAGTTGTGTATTGTGTTCATCTGTGTGTGTGTTTGTGTGCATGCACATGTTTGCACAGCGTGCACATATTTGTATTTTGTCTATCTGCTCCTGTGTGCGTATAGTTTTTGTCTGTGTGCCCAGAATCATAAGAAGATAAATGATCATTTTCTGCATTTCACCAATGTTTTCTTATTGTTGCTCTTCTCCTAAGTAAGAGCAGATTTTACGAGTGGTTCGGGAGCACTCTTACCAAGATAAGAAAAAATACATTTAGTTTTCAGTCTACAAACAGTTTTTCAAACGCAAGGAAACACAAGTTTTAAATTTAAGGAACATACAAAAACAGCATAAATACCATGTAATCAAAATGTGATGATTATTTAGGAATAAAAAAACAATAACCATCCAGCTTAACAAAACATCTGAGGCACTCTGATTGTAAATTTAAAATCCTTTATTAATCCTTTATTGGACTTAACAAGGCTTCATCGGAGCGTGAAGTGTGATGATGCCGGGCGTTTTCATTTAAATTCAGTCACACGTACGAGTACAGCAAAAACAAAAAAAAGTTTAGTTTTTTTTAATACTTACAAAGATAATGCAAGTAAAAACGTGTCCTTAAACTATTTATTTGCGAGTATTATAGCTTATGTTAAAACTTTTTTATTTTCATAGTGATTGACTGTCATGTCTTATAAGTGTTTATCAGTGGGCTGTATTGTCCTCATCCCATATTATCACCACCACTGAGATTGTTGACCCAGTGCAGCGCTCCCTATTTTCTCTTCACTAGGAGAGACGTCACTTGGATGCAGTGGCAGGCCGTGCATTTTATACCTGGGCCTTCACTGCTGTCCTGCAGCTGAAACACAGCTACGGTTATTATTTGTTTCGTGTAAAAATGAAGCCAACACCTATAGATACACTATCTGCAGAGAATACGCCAGGAGTGCGTCTCCTCTCTTCTCTGACTGCAGCTGAGACTGCTGCACGAGTTACCGCCTGTGAGTGCTTTGGGGCGGCGGAGGGGCAGCACCCGCTGCTCGTTCACGACAGTAACTGTAGAACGGTAGTCCTTTAACATCACAAAAGTCTCCAATAACACCAGAACAAGTCGCTAGATTTGTCGCTAGTAGCTTTTGACAAAAAAAGTCACCACGAGGGTTTGGAAAGTCGCCAGATTTAGCGAGAAAGTCGCCAGGTTGCCAACACTGGCACCGGCTAAATATGTCCCCAGAGCAACACTGGACGTAACAATGGTTCCTATCACATATTAAACCAAACAACAATCCAATCTTCATAAAAACAAGTTGTACAAATAATAATATATAAACAAGCATCTTAAAGCTACTGCAGATGTAAAAACAAACGCATTTAACTTACCAGAGCTGCTGTTCACTATTTAAAGATAAAGTCCATCCTCCTTTCTTTGTTAATAAAGAGTTTAATCCCACGGTTGTTCAGTACATCCGTGCGTTTTAGTTCCAGTAAGAAGTCCTTCTCGATTCATGGACACCAGTGAAGACAGTCGAGCCTCCCCAGTTGTATTTCTTGAAATGTCCGCTCGACAGAGGCAGCAGATATTGGGATTGTCACCGCCCAACATGTCATGCTAGCCCACTGACCAATCACGTACTTGTAGGCCAGCTAGCAGGCTCTGACACGTCAAAGAATACGCCCAACATGTCAAACTAAAGATCTGATTGGTTGAAGAATATGACAATCAACAATATCGTCCCCATTCACTTAAACTGCACATGGATGCACTTGTGAGGCTGCAGGCCTCGGGCCTCTCTTCTTACCTAGAGACACAGAGGTGAACTCTGATTGGATAAAAGCTCTACTTAAAACAAGCTGCACTGGAAGCAGAGCAATTGAGGAAGACAGTAGCTGTGCAATGAGGAAATAAGATAATGGGGAAAATATTTTTATAAATTATAATACATGTAGTGTATTTAAGAAAAAATATTAAATTATAAAATAGCTCTAACTTTGTGATTCTGTTTAGGCCTGCAGAGAAGGCCTTGCTGGCCCTGACGGCCCACCACTGCTTGGATGACATTGCGTGTATTCAGGTTCTGATTAGCTGACATGCTGCGCTCAGAGGCTTTTATTTTGTATTTTCCTGTAACGTGCATGTTTACCTTGTTTAAAGTTATTCTAATAGTACTTAAATCTCACTACTGCTGAAGATCTTCTTGTTTGTTTTGTTTTGGTTGTAGCTCTCAAATTCTTGGGCATGTGCCCGAGTATTTGCACACGGCACAACACCTGCCCTTATTTGGTGTTCAGGGGGGCGTTACCTATGCTGATAAACAATCAGCCACATGCCTCCGATTTATGATCAGGTGGGATTCCTCATCCAGCACACCTGGGTAAGAGTACATTTGGACTTTTAAGAGTTTGGTGCATCTGGAGTTGACTTTTCTTATTTTTTGAGGAATTTAAGAGAATGTTGCTGCATGAGGCCCAGTGTCTGGCCCAGTGTTTTCAGGAAGAAGAAGGAAAAAACAGCTAACTCCAGTCTTCTCCCACATGGCAATTAACTCTTGCTTGACAGCAGATGCTGTGTGCGGGGGAATGCGTGTGCTGAGCTCGACACAGGCCGGTGTTTTAGTCAGTTCGATTCTAAAAGTGCACTTCTGCTGTAGATGATATGTTTACGTGTTTTGCAAAAAACTACCTAAAGAGCAAAATTGGATATTTCCAGCTTGGAAACAACGTTAAGTCAACATGCAACCACAATGTCAGAGATTACATTATATTTCTCTGACCACTGTGAGGACTCCCAAGTGTGATTATTTAATCTCTTCTGGCTTTTTACAAGACAAAGCAGATTAGACTGTTAAAATATATTGTACAAATAGACATATTTTAGGATAGTGAACATTATTTGCAACTGCCAGACATATAAAAGCTGGTACTTATGGCACAATTATTAAAACCACTGACTCATGTGGCCTATCTATTGATCAGTTAAGATAGAGCATCAACACATTGTCTACACATTCAAAACTAATCAATGTGCATGCTAATCACTGTCACTGAAAAAACACAGACCATTAGCAATCCCCTGCACCCAGAATGCACCTAAAAACCCCTGAAACCGATTAGATCACTTAGAAATCCGAACTTGAACACTATAGTTGGGACTACAGTTGGGGCGACGGTGGCTCAGTGGTAGAGCAGGGTCGCCATTCAATCAGAGGATTGACGGTTCGATCCCCGGCTGTATGAATGTTAGATAGTCCTGATGGGCAGGTGGCACCTTGCAGGCTAGCCCCTGTCATCAGTGTATGAATGGGTGTCAATGGGTGAATGATGACATGTAATGTTAAAGAGCTTTGAGTGGTCAGAAGACTAGAAAAGCACGACACAAGTACAGCCCTAATAAATATGATTCAGGATGGCTCTTTGGTGTGATCAAAGAGAGTTACGGTGTCTGATGTTGTGATGAATATTGAGAATAAACACGTTGAGTTTGTGTTCACAGTCTATTTTTACAGCATGCTACACAGACTCTAGATAATAGTGTCACGGTTGGGCTTTGCCTTGTGTGTGTGTGTGTGGGTGTGTCTGCTGATCGTGCTCATTCTCTTCACCTGTGCCCAATCACCTGCCCCTGGCTTTTCCCTCTGCCAACCCAACTCATCTCAACTCACCTGCCTGCAATCTTCTCATCACCCCACAGTAGGGCTGCACAATTAATCGAATTTTAATCGCGATCACGATTTTGGCTGCCACAATTAAATGAGCATGATCGTCAGCGATATTGACATTTAAAATGCGTGCTCTGCTACATATCAAATCAAGCGCGTCCTCAACTAACAGTCAGCCACCAACGCCGCCAGCAACCAACGCCGCGCACAGAGTTAACGTCATCACTTCGCGCTTCCAATCAAGATGGCTTCCTAGTCAGCCAGGGGGCGAACGAGATGGGAGGTGTCATGCGCGCACCCTGCAGCGGCAGCCTCAAAGAAAGTTCTGTCTGCAGTCGACTCCGGTATTAGTAGAAGAGTAGACAGACAGACAACAGACGGTCACGGGTGTCGTGTGAAAGGTAAATCAAATGTCAGGAGCAGAAGGCGAGGAGCTAGCCCCTCGAAAAGGATCATCGTCCGTTGTCTGGAAGTGCGTTAGAGATGTGTCTGTGCCGCATAGCAATACAACTAACTTGTTCAACCACCTGAAAAATCACCAAAACCACAGTACGACGAATGCATTAAGGCCAAAACTAACGTTACCTCACTGAATCTCCGTCCATGTCCAACGTCAACCCAGAAAACCATAACAGCGACCCTGCATATATATATATTATATTTTCCTTCTACGAGATGCACCGTGATAAGAACCAGTCTGATGCAAAGATTTGTACATTAGCCAGAATATAGCACAACAATGGAAGTGGAAGCAGTGTTCTTGTTCATTTAAACGTGAAAGTGCAATAAAAAGATGTTGTCCCTAAAATTAATGAATAATCGTGATAAATAATCGTGATTATGATTTTGGCCATAATCGTGCAGCCCTACCCCACACATATTTATACTCCCCTGCTTGCCCTGTTCCAGTTGTCCGATTGTCGTTTGGTCTTCCCCCGGGGTGCTTCATGTTTCGGCCTTGTTCCTCCCCGTGGGCTCCTCGTGTCTCCAGTGTTTATACCTCGTGTTGACCCTCTCCGTCCCATGGTTTGTGACTTTGCCCTTTTTGTGACCTTGCCTTTTATTTCTGTTTGGATTTTTTCGCACTCCCTGTTGTTGTTTTTAGTTCCTCGAGTTCGATGATATCGCTGTTGCCATCTTGGAATACGGCCATCGCCATGTTGTTTTTTTTGCAGCTGGTGAACAGAAGTTACCATATTTGGAATGTGGAGGAGTGACGTAGAGACGCCGTATACGGCTCTGGTACCGGCAGCAACCTGTCAATCACAGTAAGCCCGCCCTAAAGCATACCCTGCTTTATGGTCTATTTGACTCTAAATGGACCATCATTTACTAAATGAACATCATGCTGTATTGAAGAAGAATTATTTTTGAAACCAGTGGAGTTGCCCGCTGCTGGTCAGCATAGAGAATGCAAGTTTTAAGATGTTAGAAGAGCTGCTCCGACCGCCCGTCGGGTACTTGACGGTACCAGTGTCGAGCAGCATCGTCACGTCTCATTGTTTGTTTTGACTGGAAATTCTCACAGTCCAGTAAGCATCTCCCTAGATACCAGGCTACTGCCTGCAGTTTAAGGAGTGACTCATGTGTTTCTGGGCTGGTGTGTATAACCAGTGTGTGAGCCTCAGTGTCTGAACGTGTGGGTGTTTCTCTCTCTGTTGGTGGTTTGTCACCCCTTGTCTGAATCACAGCTCAATACTTTCAGTGTCAGGATTGCGACATAGAACACCTCACATCTATAATATATGGATACTGACTCACTGGCACAGCAAATGAATAAAGTCTGGAGCACACAGACACACACACAGCTGAGGTGAGTGCTCAGACATTGATGTCTAGAGCTGCTGTTGGACTGCCGCCGTTTCCAGGTTTTAGCTTTAAAGAATCTCTGTCAACAGGTCCGCTGTCTTTCTGTGCGTCTCTCTCTGGTAAGGTTAATCGTGCGTGCACACTCTTCTCAGCATCACCTTGCCGCACATATGAATAGTCACATGCATTCACACCTGCTGCGCAACCAGCAGACTGACATTTTAGTTTCTCAGAGGCAGACCAGCCCTGGAAAATGAGAGTACAGTGTTCATGTTGAAGGACATGGTGAATGCACCATGATGCATTCAGTACAAAAACAGTCCAAAAGCAGCCTGGTCTCCCTCCCACGGTGTCAAATATTGTTTGGTCAGTAGCCCTCGTCGTCTGATATCGACGCACGGACAAGCGGCAACCTCTGGTTCTGCCGAGTGTTTAGCCTACTGTTTATTATTTTAAACAGTAAGCTATTATCAACTATCGGGTACCATGGCGTACAGTTTATTACATGCGTCTTCAACAATTTTTCCAACCTGCAAAACGTGCTCTGTCCAATTAGGGCCTGAGACTTTTCTCTTGCCTGTGCATTTTGGTGGGAGCACAAAATCCAACGGTTTAGTGCAAAGACTGTTTTGCTTGTCTCTTTTCAACACACCCTCCTTAGCCATTAGGCAATTCTCTCTCTGATTTTGACAGTTGTGCCAGGAGGCCAGAGGAAAGATTAATGTCTGATTCTTTCCAGCATGTGGCATCCATATACAGACTCTCTGTTCAGCCATCCAAAGGAGGCAGGTATCCATCTGCACTCTCTAATGACTGACACGTATTGTAAAATCATGGTTACACATGCCAGACCCACAGTGGTGACCTTGATTAAATCTTGTGCAGCAGGCTGTTGAAAAATATGGAATATGTCTGTATCTCAATACTTTAAGGTGCAATGCGTAATGTCTGGCGTCATGGGTACATCACGGTAAACCTGCCACATCATTTCATTACTGTGTATTCTAATATAAAAAAACAAACCTTTCCTTGTTGGACTTGCGGTTCACCTGCTGTGGAGTCAGCGGGGAGCCGCGGAAGGCTGGACACTCTGTTCTGTTGTCAGGAGTTACAGTGGATGTCGTCAGCCCAGACCCCTCTGCTTCCATCAGGCTTATCCTGACATCAAAGATCTCTTTGACCCTTGACAACTTGAAGCTTTGAACTTCGGTTTCAAGTTGTCTTATTCTTTGCTTTATATATATGTATTTCAACACATTCTCTATCCCGGCCCGTCAAATGACCCGTCAGCTTGGTCAGTAGTCCTACACTTCAAACTATGACGCTCTAGGTGCAAGTGTTGGATGTGTCAATTTCCGCTGAACACACACATACAAATGATGATCAGACATCCCGGTTTGTTGTTGCTCTTTCAGTCAGTATGCTAAAGTTTAGCTCTCATGCCAAAGAGAGTCTGTGTGACAGAGCTCCAGGAGGCTTACTCCTTCATTCGTAAAGTACTCGTCAATGTTGGGATCTGGCAGGAGCTTGTTTGGTTATCAGCAAGTATAAAAACGAAATTATTGACATGATTCTTAATATCAATAAGATTATTAACAAATATTAATAATAACTGGGCACCACCCTGAGATCAGGGACCAATAACCAAACTATAAAAAGTCTCAAAATTAGTATTCACTCACAATGTCAATAGTCAAAGTACTATTCCACATTCAGAGTGAACAATGAAGGTTTGAATTCGAGCCCAGGCCACGATATCCAGCTATAATCACAATACACATGCACAAAGTAATCACAGAAAACTGCTCTTTGAAAGTATAACAGTTTATTTACTTCTAACTAATACTTCTAACTATACTTATACTGATCAGGTCAATACTATCTCAATCGAACAACTACAATCCAATTAAGAGCCTACTATCTAAAATCTCCAAACAATCATGTGGTTAGGGTGTGTGCGTGTGTGTGTGTAGGGTAGAAGTGAGAGCAAAAGAAAAATGGCAGCCGTGATCTCGTATGTGATTACGCTACTCAAACTACAAAAATGGCGGCAAGGCCACGACTATTAATGGGGTAATGCGGCACACAATAGAGGCCGCGTTTACACATCACGTGCGTCTGAGATGAGCATAACAGCACTGCCTATATGTGTGTATGTGTATGGGATAGTGTGTGTGGGTTAACAATAAGGAAAACACTCACAACAAGGCAGAAACCTCCTTTCAGGAGAAAACCAGGAAACCGGTGTTCATGGTCTCAGTTATGTTAGTGAGGTTTGTGACGTGTTTTTCGCACTTCTGTTACGTTGTTTAAGTGTTAGTTAGTGTAAGTACTTATTTTAAGCCCATCCGTGATGTTTTTTCTAAGCCTCAATAAGTGGTTTTGTTGCCTAAACTTAACTGCGGCCGCTTCACGGTGACGTAGAGCATAATATGACACGTAAAAAGCCTAAAATGCGTCATCATGACGTGCAGTTTCCTCAAAGTGACATGCTATTTATACGCCTTCCTATGAGATCATGTTGAGTTAGCAGTAAGTTTTGACAGGACAGATTAACTTTCTCTACATACTGAAGGGCTGTGTCTGCTGGTCACATTCTGAGCCTCTTTACAGTTTTGATCTGTTTTTCTCTCAATGAGTTAAGTTTTATGTGAGCATTTTTTAGTTTTCATGGTCTTGCCTGCTGGAATACTGGCTCCCATATTGCATCTGATGAGCTCCAACACCAACATCATTTAAAGCAGATTAAGAAACTATTCCCCTGCCCACTTAATTAGCTTTGTTGTCGTGGTTGTGTTTTTAACTTTGTTTTGATTGTTTGAATCTATGCATGAACACTTTTACGGTGTTGGACTATTTTCTTTAAAGTACAGTGTAGTACCGTTCGGAAAGACATGTATTGCTTGTTTCTTTTTCTCATGATACAGTCTCTGAGTTCATGAGTAAAGTACGTTTTGTACAAATTTAGTTATTAGCCTGCATTTAATCAATATTCTTATCTAACAATGGATCCAATGACTTTCAGCTCACTGTTTGCTTTGCAGACAGTCCCAGTTAGACATTATTTGGTGACCATAGTGGAGTATTCAGCAGCTAAAAAGACAGATTTTTTTCCTCAGGAGTTGGTAGAGACCAAAAAGTTAAAAGAGAATGAATGGTGAATGGACTCATACTTATAGTGCCTTTCTAGTCTCTCGCCCACTCAAAGTGCTTTTTATACTACATGTCATTCACCCATTTGCACCCATTCATACACGGATGGCAGGCTGCCATGCAAGGTGCCACTTGCCCAGCAGAATTATCTAAGCCATTCACACACCAGTATAAAAAATAAATAAATATTGGAATTCCATTTTTCAGGTGGCCAGTAACACAACTCTAAATGAATGCTAACGCTGCTCTGTTTGCGCTTCGTATGTAAATAGTTATTTGCTAACACGTTCACCAGAACATCATAAAATGTGTATGTAAATGTTGTGTTTACAGCTTGTTGAGATGCCCCCAGGTGGCCAAATAAAGAAAAAAATATATATACTAAAGTAAACAGGTTTGCTCCTGTAAACACAAATTGTCATTTCTGCCTGTTTAAAGATAAAACAAACAAGATACAGCAATACAGTTTATGCTAAGCTAAGCTAATCACTCTCTGGCGCAGCTCTACTTATGATGCAGACGTAAGAGTGGTATTGATCTTTGGAATAATAAGCATGGTTTTTTTAAATGTAAGAACTAGCTATACCATAGTCATTGACTTATTATACTGACTGGATCTACATCAGCCCTAAAAAAACATGTATCGTTTGTTTGTAATTGAAGACAGACTTACAATTTTGAGTTACAATTATGAATTTTGAACATAGTTTAAATTCATAGTTCACAATTATGAATTTTGAACGTAGTTCAAAGTCTCAAAAGTTAACTAGTTCACATAGATTTTTTTCTGTTGCCGTAGTTTCTTTAAACTGGTGGGATGCTATGGCGTTTCCTTGCCGTTAAAAACAGGCGAGTGCATGCTAAACGAGAGAACAGATCAGTATACACGAGCTGAAAAGCATCCTCGCGAGGGAGCATTTCTACTCCACGCGTGCACGCGTCAGGGCTGTGACGACAGCGAGCTCGACCCTCTACGCGCTCATAACTGCTCAACACCCAGCAAGTTGACTTTTTGAGACTTTAGAGGCTGGAATGCAATAGACAGTGGCCGGGTTACCGTAGAACTACAGTTTGTTCATGTTTACGTTCGTTAGTTGCAAAACGGATTCGGTCAGTTCACCGTTCACAACGCTGATTGTAAAATGTACAACTACGACGTCACATGACCTGGCATCCTCGATGGCAGCCAAGACCCCATCTGGTTGGCGGGCACCTCATCTTTGTAAGTGAAACAATCCGGATACTTCATGACCAGTGTCTCTTGCTCTTGGCATCTGACCAGCAGAAGCATGCCTTCATTTCACCTGTCACCTATCTGCCTACACACCTGCCTGTCTTCCAGTCACCAGCCAACATCGCTGCTTTCAGCTGGGACTCCCCTGGTTGTTATGGATACCCCACGGGGAGGGGGTTAATAAGCCTCAGCAGTTCCAGACTGACTGACAGAGACACACACAGACGGCAGGTGTGTATCATCATCACCATGATCATTATCTCCAACATCACCATGGAGAGGCGCACACGCTGCCGGAGTGAGTGACTACACACCTCTTCACCTATACAATATGATCGCCATCATGTATTACTCCCCCCCCCCCCCCCCCCCCCCCCCCCCCCCCCCCCCCGTTTGCTGCCTCCCTGCTGTCGATCGTAGTCGCAGGGTATTTTTAGGGCGGGTATTTTTAGGGCGGGTATTTCTGTTTTCTCTCCGCTTGCACATAAAACCCGACACAGCCAGCTTGGCATTGATTTTGGCGTGTAAGATGTCCCCTGCTCTTCTCTGTCTTCTTCAGCCCCCCCCCCCCCCCCCCTCCCTCCTCCACTTCTCCTCCTTAGATTTCCCTCCCATCTGTTTTTGTTTAACCGCCCCCCCCACGTCCTCGCCATACATTCTCTCCGCTTCTGGCACTTTGCAGTCTTTCCAGCGCTTCCTTTTCCCTTTCTATTCATCTCTGCCTTTTCTCGACGCTTCCTCTGAATTTCAAATTCCCTGTGCCGTGTCACAACAGCAGCAGCCGAGGCCCTGCCATGAGCAGAGGCAGCGGGTGTCTGGCTATGTGTGTGTGTACAATAGGACCGGCAGTCCTGTTGGGGTAACAAACAACAAACAGTGTTTTTTTCCCCCCACCGGTGCTAAAACACGTTGCCGTTGGATGGAGAAAGGATGGAGGTGGAGGGGTGGGGGTGGATGTCAGAGACGAAAAGGTAAGAAAGTGAAAAGTAGATGGCGAGAGAAAGCGAGTGGGGTAAAAATACATCTCTGTTTCAGAAGCTTCCAATGCCTCTCTGAATACTTCTGTTGCCGGCTTCTGTTGGGTGAAATCACACCCAAGATGGCCTCTGGATGATTCAGTCTTTTTTTTTTATGCTGCAAAAGACAAGACCACAGCTGTGTTGATATCCGTACATGTTGGAGACACAGGAAAAGATCCATCCAGAAACTCTTCAACGCTGAAAGAAAGATAGTCTTTAGGGATGTACCTTATATTTTTGGGTAATTTTTGTTGTTCGGTGGTATATTTTCACCCGTTATCATTCCCAACTCGCTGTACGGACGATTGGTCAGGACCCCTTGGCTTCACTTTTTTAACAAACTGGCTAGGTTTAATAAAAGGTAGTGATTTGGGTTAAAAGTATTTAACGTAGGCTAGCTACATAACTTGACGTGAGTTCAAGTTCTTTATGCAACTTGAAATAAATCAATGTGAACTGTTGACAGCTGTCTTCTGGGTCAAAATCCTGTTTTGTTTTTTTCCACCCCGACCTCCTCCTTATGTGTCCTTTGCAGTGGTGTATAGTAACGAAGTAGAAATACTTCGTTACTGTACTTAAGTCGTTTTTTTGGATATCTGTACTTTACTTTACTATTTATATTTCTGTTGACTTTTACTTTTACTTCACTACATTTTGCAAAGAAAACTGATACTTTTACTCCGATACATTTCCCCTGAAACCTTCGTTACTCGCTACAAAATCAAATCTATCTTCAGAAAAAAAATGAATCATGAGACCAACGTCGGGAACTGTGGTGGAACAGAGACTGCAAGCAAGCAGGTTTGGCGAATCAGTGGTCCTAGCTTGCAAGTTAAATCATTGGTTAATCACGTTAATGCGCAATTGCAAACAAGTGCTCTCAAAGCCGCGGTGTTTTGATTCCCAGTGATGCCCAGGATGCTAGCTAGCGAGCGTCTACCTTCCACTCTACGATTTCATGATGGAAGCAGAAATGGAAGCACCTGCTACTCCCGCAACAAACGACGGTGGTGACTAAGACCAACACCCGTGGATCGCTAGCGAGTTAGTGAGCTGAGGAAGTGTTGACAGTTGTGAGATTTTGTTGACTTGAGTCATCTTAGCTATAATCATTGCAGCACTAGTTGGCTAACGTTAGCTAACTTAACGTTAGCTAGCCACCACACCTAGCGAGAGCGCAGCATTAGGGTTAGCATTAGTGTTAGCATTAGGGGAATCCTTCCCAGCTGTGCGCAAGCTGTCTGTGAAACTGAACACACCTCTACCTGCCTCAGCGGCCTGTGAAAGGCTATTTAGCATCGCAGGACTAGCCTTCAGCCCAAGAAGAGCGAGACTGAATTCTCGCAATTTTGAAAACCAACTTCTTTTGAAGATGAACAGGACATTTTTCAGTTTCAAGTAATAACTGGGTTGTTACTTTCGGTGCTGCTTTAGTATTGATAATGTTTGATATTTGAGTCATTTTGTGGATGATCAGATGGAGTTATGATGGTAGCAGTCGCCCAATTGCAGATTCAGCTTGAGCAAAACCTGTATCTATTGTGTTCAAATCAGGCCCATATGAGTTTACAAGGCAGGTGTCCTTTCTCAAAACACTGACCTGATGCATCAAGTGGATATTTTTTGCTGAACACAATATTATGCATTTGCCCTCTACATCCTCTAGTCAGAATGAGCATACTTATAAACGCACTGTTACAACTCCTTCATAGTGTCATATTGCTTTTCGGAGAATTATGATGATAAGTTCATAGTAGATGCAAAAGTATACTTATGTACAATATATTATGTTGAACATTGTTGCTCCTGGATGGATCACAGCCAACCCAATTATGTTCAACACAGCTCCATGTCCTTGGTCATGGTGCCACAGCACTTAAAAGAATAAACTTCATAATTCTCATAATTCTGACCCTTTGCTTTTTTATTAACATCATTTACTTGTACTTTTACTTTCAATACTTAAGTACATTTAATATCAGAAAATTACTTTTGATACTTAAGTACAATAAATATCAGATACTTTAAGACTTTTACTCAAGTAGTATTCTAATAGGTGACTTTTACTTTTACTGGAGTCATTTTCCAGTAAGGTATCTTTACTTTTACTCAAGTATGGCTTTTGGGTACTTTATACACCACTGGTCCTTTGTCACTCTTCATATTACATCACCTGACTACTGGAGTGACCATCAAATAATAAAGTACATGGGTTTACATTGGAGTTAGTTGAAAGGCCGGTGCATTTCATACAGCCAGAAACCTCTTGGTTGGGAAGCCAATGCAGAATTGGCCTTAAACTTGCATTCTCTCTACTGACCAGCAGGGGACGACTCCTCTGGTTGCAAAAAGAAGTCTGATTGTATAGAAGTCTATGACTCTAACTTTCACTTGATTTATTACCTCAGTAAACATTGTGAACATTAGTTTATGGTATCAATCTCTAGTTTCAAGACTTCTTCAATACAGCATGATGTTCATTTAGTAAATGATGGCCCATTTAGAGACAAATAGACCATAAAGCAGGGTATGCTACCATGTGATTGAAAGGTCACTACCACAAGCGGTCTGAGAGTTGTCGTGTTTTTGTCTTACAACTTTTAACTCTTTCACAGTGTGTTTTCAGCTGTTTGGTCCCCTAAAAATGTCTAAGTCAGAGTTCGGTTGTACTTAGCTCCACCCTCTCGTGTTACTTTTGGTTCCAAAGAGGAAAAACAGTATGGAGATGGCCAATATGCCAAACTCAAAGCTTCAAAACCGTAGTCTAAAAAACCAAAGAGTGATGTCCCAGTGACTACGTACACTTCTCATACTCTGGCGCCTGTGCGAATGGGTGAGATAAGCCTCCTGATTTTGCAACCACAGTGCTGTCAAAAAATAAATTTATAATTTCCACCACAGCTTCCATAATTCGGGATGGATGCAGTAAAAAAAAAAAAAGACACGGAATAAACAGAAAACTATGCAAAACCCCTAACCCAGAATCACAGAGGTGCCAATTAGAACGGGACTAATATTATCACATGACCACTGTGTTTATGCAAATGATGGTAGGTAATTTGCAGGAATTGTTAATTGGACAAGTAGCGTATTTGGCAGATTTGCAGGGGAATAAGACCAAAGATGACGAGATCAGAATGAGAAATCATAATGCATCAATACAAAACTCATGCAACATTAGCTAATTGCAACTCAAGTTGCAGTGTATTGTTACGTTACTCATAATGATTGCATATCAGTATGAGAAGCGATGCTGTGTGACAATTAGGTAGTGACAGCACACACGATCCACAGACTCTGAGCCCATCTGCATGAAGTGGATGAAACCTGATATGAAGTGACACTGCGGCTCGCCAGCCATCCTGCTGTTTCCCTCTGCAGGTCAATGCAGAGCGGAGACGAGAAACTCCTGGATGTGAATTTAAATGCTTTCAAACTGAAGTGAAAGTAGCTTTTCCACAAAGTCAAAGCTCAAGACAAGAGACAGGTTTGTGTTGTTGTGTGCGTGTGTGTGTGTGTGTGTGTGCGGTCAGTGAGCTAATTCATTAATCTGGTTGACAGTTCTCTGTGAACTCGGCAGTACTGTCGGTGGTAAGGAATGACAATGAGACAGACTAGGCGTTGTTCGGCGGAGCGGTGATGCTCCCCTGACATCCCGGCACCGTTAAAGGCTTTCGGAATGGCAAGATTGTGTTTTGGAGGAAGCGAGGAAAGGCAAACTTAAAACTACGAGAACAGTGAAGAATACGGTAGAGACAAAACAACTGAGAAGACTGGACAAATCTTAATTCAAACCATGAGAAATAGAAATTATTTTACAAGGAGTTCTACAGATGTCTGTTTTTTCAAATATAACCGAACCTGAATTTTCCCCTTAAAGGGAAAGTGTGTAGGATTTCAGGGATATTGGCATACATGGAATTAAATAATAATGACTATGTTTTCACAAGTGTGTACGTAGCCCGTCAGAGAGAGCAGGTCCTCTCCACAGAGTCCGCCATGTTTGTACAGCAGCCAAACACTGGCCAAAAAGGAGCCTTTTGGGTTTTCAAGTTCCCTGCAGGCCACCGTAGTTCTCTTGTGAAACTGCGGTAAAAGAGCAGCCGAGTGCAAAACCATGATAACGCCAGCCACCTTCTGAATTTAATTGCTACTAAGTAGACCAGCGAAGGTCCTGAAAGATATCACAGCGTTTTTGCACTTGGTGGGTCACGCTACCACAGTTATGGAAAGATTCCACTGAATCCAATGCACCGCCCTTTAAAGTACTACTAATAAGTATTAGTTTGTGGTTTAGTTTCATTTACACAGTTTGAAGCCACAGGAGGCAGCTCTGGTAAACCCAATCCAAATGACAGAGGCAAATGTCTCAAATCAGCCATATTAGACAATAATACTGTGTCAAATATGTGAGATATTTGGACAAAGAAAAGATAAATGCAGGTTTCAAGTTATATCCCTAAGCATTTAACTACACTGTTATCCCGAACTAGTTGACTTTACTAGAAAATTGCGTGGAAACCCGTTGCCTCAAACCATTTAAGTTTTTACACATGGAGGAACTAAATAGACCAAGTTGTGTTAACATAGAACCTTAAATGGATGCAGTAGACAAATTTAAGTCCACAATAGTAATCTTTACTAAAAATCATTAGTTCACTTGAATTATTTCTTTTCTTTAGTCTAAGTTTAATGAAATAACTATTTTAAGTTCAACATACATAAGCATATATAAACAAATCACTAATATAACATTATGTATTGCTCCTTAAGATCATTAGTTTATTTAAGTAATGTCTTTACTTTTAATAAAATAAATTATACTATTTGATTTTGAGATTTAATGCATTGTTTCAAGAAAATTGTATAGAAGGAAAGAAATTCAACAATACATTTTATTGTTCCAATGACTTTTATTTTTTCAAAACATTGCATTGTAACTTAACACTGAAAAAAAAATCCAACAAGGAATGCAGCATTACACAGTAACTCTGGGTGAACACAGACGGCTACAGGATTTATTTCCTGATTCAACAATGGCAGGAAGTCAGTGACGACAGGGGGAGCAACTCAACGCTGATAGGCTATCGTGCCACAGCGTCACGCGAATATTTCACAGAAGTTGAAATTCGCGCTGCGCCATCGCAAATTCGCGCTGCGCCAGTCTCATCGCGTCTGTGCATAGACTTTGTATGTAATCTACTCGCGCCGCAAATTCGCGCCGCGTTTGGTGTGAACGCAGCATCAAACAGGTAGGAAAAAGAAGCACAGTGAAAACATTGTTAAATGGCAGCACCTTACATATTTTGAGTGTGTGGCCTCCTTTGAGACCACCTCATATATACGGACCTATATTCACCCCTGGCTGCAGCTGCATGGTGCGCCATGGAAAAATCTAACGGAGACATGGCTTCTCACAGTAGACTTGACATACATTATTTACATTGCAAGCTGGTTCTTCAAGGTTTGTAACCTTGGTTTTAGTTCACTGTGGCCCAACGTGAGAAGTATCTGCTGGATGAACTGGAATGTGAGCTTCATAGACTTGGGGTAGTTCAGATGCAGTGCGTATGCATGTCCAAACAGAAGGCACAAAGCGTTTGGCAGGTCTTGAATGTTATCCATCACAACTTGTCCTTCAACGATGATCTTCAACGAGACTGGACTGAGATGTCGGGAAGATGAGCACACAGCACCTTCTTTCTCAACGAGGAGGATCCCAATCTCAATGTTGCGGATGAGTCATCATCATCAGAGTCCTTAACAAATAATAACAATGTAAAAACACTATTATGCCATGTCTCATTAAATAACTATCAATAATGTTAAGCAATGTAGCCTAGTTACAGGAGAATCAGACGCATGAGGGAAGGTGTGAACATTATTCTATAAAACTATGCTCACAGGGTTCATCAACTAATGGTGACAGTTCTAAATTATGCTGTGATGGTCCTTCTAGATTATCTTAGAAGAAAGTAAGAGTTACTTACAAAGGCTGGTTTGTAGAAGTCTGTGGGACTGTCACCAAGGATTACAGGAAGCCCTCTCAGCACCAAGTCCGAATATCAGTTGGCTCTGTAGTCTTTTGGGGAAAAACACAAGTTACACAGCTAGAATGACAAGAAATGAATGATCTATAAGAAAGCTGAACCAACCAGACAATTTTGATTGTAACTACTACAGTAGCACTTTCTGTGTCATGTCATTACATCGGCTGTGAAAAACAATGCAAATGCATAATGGACATGTACCAACCTTGGTCTGTTCAGAAAGCTGTGTCAACAGCTACCCAACGTTCCCTCTTTTAGATCGAAATATGTTGATAAGCCGAAGACTGTGCCGATCAAGGCTTTCGTAAAATTCCTGCTTAAGGTTTTTGCCCACTATCCGGTTGAACTCCATGCACACCTGTAAAGTACAGAGAACGCTCCAGTATCACATTTCAAGACTAAATAATACTTTGCCAGTGGGCACCAGCGTGAGGCGAAGCCACCTGCAAAGTATTGCTGGAAAAACACAAATAAATGTCCTTGCTGGATTTGAAATGTTCATTCTTTAGTTCATTAATTAGCCTCCTTGTTCCATCCACAACCACATACAACTGACCAATATCCCATCCGTCAGACCTTCTCTTCATTGGCCTTGGCAAGAGACATCAAATAATGATAAAAGGACATATATATGCAAAAACATTACCAATATAACTCTCTTCAACATAGCTGATCTTCTGTGAAAAGCGCAGGCCAGCGTTCCAGCATCATGCGTATGGCAGGTTCAGACTCCACCACCTCTTTTCTTCTCAGTGCAAACGTCAGGTCCATCTTCTGTTTCACAAGTTGTCCATTTGGTGTTCTCTTCAGCATTTCATCAACCAAGTCTTTGCGGCAACCCTCCAGGGTTGCCTGATCAAATCCCTCCGGAAAGTTGGGTAAGTAGTTGAGTTCTCCTTTCTTTGCCTTCTTGATATTCTTGTTAGCTGGTTCTCCTTCTGTTGAATGCCCTCCCCGTTTACCTGCATTTACCGCAACATCAAGGCATCCTGATCTTCTGCGCTTTGTTCTGTAATTAGCCATTTTATATTTGAGACTATTTTTCCATCCACTTGTTCCTGGAGACAGGGATGCTTGCTTATCAGTGCTGCTGCAACACTTTCGTACTGAGCATTATTTGGGTATGCTGTGAAGCTATACATGCTCTCCGCCAATCTTTCAAGGATCTCATGTTTCAGCTCTTTTGATACTTTTAGGTGTGTGCCATCACGAAGATGCAGCAGATCTGCTTGCCTTAGTCTATACTCTACATCTACAGAAAAATGTGGGATATCAAATAGTTCTGGCCACTGTTTCTGTCGCTCCTGAGATGAAGTTGAAAGGATCTCTGTATCTGCTGTACTGGGTGTGTCACTCAAGACTTCATCAGATGCTGACACAGGTACAAGCTCAAGTACAGGGATGACTTTGACTGTTGGTTTTTCTGGAAGATCTTCAATATCTGTCAGATTGCATAGTTCGTAATCGAATTCAGGATCTTTGTATTGGAGACTGCAGTCGTAATGAAGTCCCAGTGATTCTTGTACACGACGCCCCCAAATTTGGGGGCTCTCGGGCTTAGCAAATATCGTCCAAATAAATGGTCATATTGATAGCGAATATTGTGCATGTGTACATTTTATATACCGGATTAAACAGCAACGTATGGGCAACACTATCATATAAGTCACTTTTTACACACCAAACACAACTATAGACTACTAATATAAGCAACTAGAAAATGTGGCATAATACCACGTATTTCTGGCCACAAATTGGCGTTTTATTTACTGCGCTTCGATATTGGAACACCAAGCTAACGGCTATACGGCTAATCAATACATCGCCTAGCATTGGCATTCTACGCAGAACCCATAAATGCCTTCGGTTTTTCTCTCCGTGAAACCACTACAAAGCTGTGAGCCAACAACGCCAACATAACAGTTCCCTTCACCGGAAAAAATCATCGGTATCGGCTTACCTTTATGAAGAATCAGAAAAATAACGGCGAAAATTATCCGGTTCAAAGCTAGAATCATTGTTGGCAACTACATCCTGTCTGTTTCTCATCTGTTTCCTGTAGAAGGGGGGTCAATCTAACTTGCTGGACCCGTGGGTGGGGGGGTCAGACTTTTGGCGAATGGAATTTTACTTTTTGCATCTTTACTCGCTGAAAATTCTGTCAATCAACACCCAGCTTCGACGACCACCTTCCTGAGACTCTGACCTTCGGTTTTTCTCTCCGTGAAAGTAGTAGAAAGCTGTGACTGGACAAAGGCACCAGGTCAGTGGTCTTCACCGGAAAAAATCCTTGGTTTTTGGACAGGTTTTATGAAATATTAGTACAAAAACATCGAAAATGATCCATTTCAGAGCTACTGTCATGGTCGCCAAGTGCATCCTGTTTACAGCCGAGCTGTTTCAGGTAGAAGGGGGGTCAACCCACCTCGGGCCAGCGGTCAGACCTTCGGCCAATGGAATTTTATGCTCGGGGATACGCGGCACTTCTTGCAACTTTACTGGCTCAAAGTTCTGTCAATCAACACCTGCTTCGGCACCCGCCTTCCTGTGACTCTGACGCGTCGAAGGAGGGCTTATTGACTGAAATCGACCGATGATAGGCTGAGCTACAGCTCCATACACACACATGAACTGAGAAAATCCTATAGATGACAGCCAGAAACAGGCTCTGATGATGTTAGGAATCTCAGGAGCTCTGAGAGGACCCTCTCAAAATGATGCCAAACGGCTGTATTTGGATGTATTGAATAATATGAGTGATAAAAAAAAGTGAAATATATAGTTATATAGTATATAAAAGTACAATGTAAGAGCTGCAACAGCTGGTTCCAAAATGACGACCTCACGTGACCTCTCTGTACTAAAAGCCTCTTATTCTTCACTTTATCCCAGCCAAACTTTATTCTGGGACTACTGATCGGTTGTGCTATGATTTGGGAGAGTTTTTAGGCTCTCAGCTGCATTATTTCAAAAACATAATATCAATAAAAGTGCTTTTTTTTCCAGGCGAACCTGAATATTTTCAATTTGAGCTGTGTAATATCTTCATGTACTATATTAACCAGCAACATATACACAATATTTACCCATCTGAACAATCTCACAAGTGTTATCTGAATTATAGCATCAAAAATTATTAAAATAGACCTTGTAGTTACAGAATTGAAGTCTCTTTAGTATGGGTATGCCATTTTCGAGCAGAGGCCTAAAAATAGGGCTAGTGTTTAATAGGTTTTAAGCTTGCATATCAAATCCTCGACTGTAGCAGGCCTCATGTTCAGGATGACCTTTCTTATATCGGCTTCTGTGATAATGACCCTCAAGGTCATCTTCTGCTGTGTCGTCATCTTGGGAATAAAAACAATAAGTAGCTTGTCGGAAACATGCATATCCTCAAAAACAGTTGCTTGCTTGCTGAGCCATTGCTAGATGATTGCTAGAGTGTCACTGGGCGGGTGCTAGGGCATCACTGGGTAGTTCAAAGAATAAATAAATTGGTTGCTTATTTTCATAGCAGTTTTTTTTTCTTGGTAAGTAAGTATGAGATGAAAGTTCCAACAAACAAATGTTTAATTTGACAGGTGCAGTGTATCATCAAGAAACCGTTTAACACATACAGTGCCTTGCATAAATATTCACCCCCCTTGGACTTTTCTACATTTTGTCATAGTATAACCACAGATTAAAATGTATTTCATTGGGATTTTGTGTAATGGACCAACACAAAATAGTCCATTTGGAAGTCGGGGGAAAGTTTACATGGATTTCAAAATGATTTACAAATAAAAATCTGAAAAGTGTTGAGTGCATATGTATTCACCCCCTTTACTGTAAAACCCCTAACAAAGATCTGGTGCGACCAAATGTGGAGTACACATTAGTATAAAAGTTACATCCTTTATATGGACAGTGGACTCTGTGATGAACTTTTAAATGTGTACTGCACAGGTGAGTGAAAAAAACTGCATCAGTGCAGGGTGCAGAAAAATCACATAAGTGACAGTGAAATGTTACTTGTGCAGTTTCACACAGTTGTGCATCCTGGGCATTCTGGTGAACTGCGCCCTCGGCACATTGCCTGGATGCGAGAGTTGGGACAACTTTAATTCTTTGTAACAGTGAGAAGTGCTTATGAGACATGCTTTGGGACCACTGAGGGTTCCTAACTGCTGAACACTGTCTCTGCGTCTTCACGGGTTGAACATCCAGTCGTCTAAACGCTGAACAGAACCGAGGTCTCTCCTGCAAAACCATCAAACCCATGGCTCTACCTTGCGACTGGATCGCTACCTTGTGGAGGTGGAGGCAGTGGTCGGTGATGATGCACACCTCTTCCCATAACGCCGGGTCAGGCGACGCCGTCATCTCCTCCTCCAGCTCGGCTTGGTATGCCATTAGGAGAGATGTGGCATTAAGGGCCCTGACCGCCTTGTACGCCTTATCTGTCAGGTTGGACTGGAACAGGTCCGCTCTGGATGGGTGAGCGGGTCCTGGGGACGACAGGGATGTTTTGAGGTGAGCCGCCACCACGGGCTCCACTGGGGGCATGTTGCGAATGTCTCCATTCCCTCCCTCTCTGTACGGCTTGTTGCGCCTCCAGTAGTTCTGGGAAGATCGGCAGGAGCTGTTTTCCCGTCCTTTTCACTTTGGTCAACTTTTTCCCGTCATAACGGGATTGCGTCACTTCAGCCTGGACTTCCGGCCATCGGATCTTGAGCTTAGCGGCGGCGCGTTTGCATACGTCCTGCAAGTCCAAGTCTAATATGGGGGAAGATGCAATCCGATCACCCGCCGGAGCCGCGGAGGCTTTGGGTTTTGCAACCCGGCCGGACGATAGAGAAGACTCATCATCGTCATCCTCGTCGGTCATGAGGAGTTCCGACCCATCATCCGAGTCATCCGCCACTTTGTTAGGTTCAAAACCTCTCGAAACTGTGGGAGAGCCGCACGTCTTCCAGCCGTGCCAAAAAGTCAGCCGGCTCAAATTATGATCAAAAGTATTTAATCCTACTGAAGCTAAAACAATTGCAAAGTGAAGTACACTATTTACAGAATCTATAGAAATATTTACAGTATTGATATAGAAATATGATCCGCGGAAAAGAGCCCATACACGTCACAGCCAGGAAGCGTGTTACCTGCTGGATGAAATGTGATGAACTGACTGAATTCTTTCTTTGAATTTCCTTTCAAAGCCCGTAAAGCATCCACAAAATGTCCGTCTCTGTTACAATTGGCTTAAATCCAGCTGACTCCACCTCCTGACTTCAGTCAGGTGACCGCCCTCGACGGACCATTGGCGCTGGTCTGATGATCCTTCCTCTGTTAGGCCCCGGCTGGCTGTGGCGATGGTTTTCCCTGGAATGCCTGTCTCAAAATCCCTGTCTGTCCCTTGGCTATTCTTTTAATACATTCAATGATTGTCTTTTATGGCTCAACACTTCTACGGTAAACATATTATACATTTGATAAGTATTTGTGAAGTTTCAAATACTTCGATATTTATAAATGGCATACCAAGTACTTGTTAACATTTTACTATCCACCTCTAGGGGTGCTATAAATTCTACTGAAAAACACTTCTGAACCTAAATTTCCTACAATTTCCACCGAATAATCCTGCGGGTGTGCCGCGAGGCAGGGACCGGCAAATTGGACAAATTCTTGGGGCAGGGGGTCCGCGACGTGCTTAGTTCCAGCCAATCCTTAGCGTTCCCAATGTGAGACACAAAACGAATGCTATGAAAGAGAACTCTATTTTAGTCACAGTCACAAGCTGAATGAAGCGCCCTTCTGTAAGAGGTAGGGTATAAATCAGTGGTGGGCCATCAAGGCCTTCTCTGCTGGCCTAGACAGAATCACAAAGTTATAGCTATTTCATCATTTTTCATAAATACACATGTATTATAATTTATAAAAATATTTTCCCCATTATCTTATTTTCTCATTGCACAGCTACTGTCTTCCTCAATTGCTCTGCTTCCAGTGCAGCTTGTTTTAAGTAGAGCTTTTATCCAATCAGATTTCACCTCTGTGTCTCTAGGTAAGAAGAGAGGCCCGAGGCCTGCAGACTCACAAGTGCATCCCTTTGCAGTTTAAGTGAATGGGGACGATATTGTTGATTGCCATAGTCTTCAACCAATCAGATCTTTAGTTTGACATGTTGGGCGTATTCTTTGACATGTCAGAGCCTTCTAGCTGGCCTAGCCATACGTGATTGGTCAGTGGGCTAGCATGACATGTTGGGCGGTGACAATCCCAATATCTGCTGCCTCTGTCGAGCGGACATTTTCAGCCCTCAAACACATTAAAACCTATTCAAGAAATACAACTGGGGAGGCTCGACTGTCTTCACTGGCGTCCATGAATCAAGAAGGACTTCTTACTGGAACTAAAACGCACGGATGTACTGAACAACCGTGGGATTAAACTCTTTATTATCAAAGAAAGGAGGATGGACTTTATCTTTAAATAGTGAACAGCAGCTCTGGTAAGTGAACTGCTTTTGTTTTTACATCTGCAGTAGCTTTAATATGCTTGTTTATATATTATTATTTGTACAACTTGTTTTTATGAAGATGGATTTTTGTATGGTTTAATATGTGATAGGAACTATTGTTACGTCCAATGTTGCGCTGGGGACACATTTAGTCGGTGCCAGTGTTGCCAATTTGGCGACTTTCTCGCTAAATCTGGCGTCTTTCCAAACCCTCATGGCGACTTTTTTTGTTAAAAGCTACTAGCGACAAATCTAGCAACTTTTTCTGGTGTTGTTGGAGACTTTTCTGGTGTTTTGACTCTGACGTGAAAGCACGTACCGTTCTGCATTGTCGTGAACGAGCAGCGGGTGCTGCCGTGAGCCCCTCCGCCGCCCCAAAGCACTCACAGGCGGTTACTCTCACAGGAGCCTCGCGCAGCAGTCCCAGCTGCAGTCAGAGAAGAGAGGAGACACACTCAGCGTATTCATGTATCTGCACTCTGCAGTTAGTGTATTTATAGGTGTTGAGCTTCATTTTTACACGAAACAAATAATAACCGTAGCTGTGGCGTCATAATGAGGACAGCAGTGAAGGCCCAGGTATAAAATGCACGGCCCGCCACTGGTATAAATATAGTGGCAGGTTTCGGGACGGACTTCCCTCACTCCAGCAGAAACAAGAACTACTGTAACTTTTCATAATTGTCAAACTAAGCATATGGAGGAAAATTTAAAAAAAAAAATTTGCAAACATCTTCTCATTTTAAACTGAAGTCAATGGGCTGCTTGGTTTTTGCAACAGTGTTGGCAATTAAAAATAAATGTTCCGACAGCGTTTTGGGTGCAATTCCAGGAGGCTCCTCTCATTACACAGCAAGGAGACCCATTCGCATTGGAACAAGAGGTGGATATTACATAAATAGGCCTTAATTATATCATATTTTTAAGCTCCCAAAACTTTCATTTATAATTGCCAATGCATCCTCTGTAATTCTCGCCCAGAAAAAACAAAAAAGGGGAGAAAACGACAAAAAAAGTAAAACATATATAAATATAAAACTTCCCCAACTAACTGGGATGCCAATTCACACAGGACTAATATTATCACATGACCTCTGTGTTTTGTACAATATGCTAGGTAATTTGCTGTGGAATTCTTTACTTGACAAATTACGGGTTAAGATAACAGATGACCTCTGCAATTGTTACAAATTATTAGAGGTCCCCAGGTAATCCTCGTCCCACGCAAATAGGGCTTTAGACAGTATTTGAGAATTACCAGAGTTCTTACAATTCATCTTGTGGAGAACATGAATGTTTGTATAAATACATCCAATAGATGCCAACACATATGACAAACCAATACCTGCTGGTGGCACCACAGAAAAACTCAAGGGATCACTCAGCAGGATTCATCCTCTTGGGACCATGAATGTCTGTATACAGGCAAGTCAATCCATCATCAGTTGCCAGGATATTTCAGTCCAGACCAAATTGGTGGACTAACCTACTGACTGATCACGAGAGCTAGTGTGACTGATCCACCTTTCATGTCGGCCTGCCTGTAAAACTGCATCTTGAACACAAATGTCACAAAACGCCAGAGGGCATTCCCAGCCAATAACTTCCTCCACTAAATGCAAAAGAAACTTGTTAAAAGCACAACTTAAACAATATGGACTTTTTTTTAGTACTTCTAAATGCCATTGACATCAGGTCTGCAGACACCAGCTGGTCCTCCCTGTTTCAGTGCCATTAATTAACCTCTTAAGCCCCTAGCCCTATTTTTAGCCCTCTGCTCGAAAATGATACCCATACTAAGGAGACCACAGTTCTGTAACTACAAGGTCTATTTTAATAATTGTTGATGCTATAATCAGATCACAACACTGGTGAGATTGTTCAGTGGGTAATATTGTGTATATGTTGCTGGTTAATATAGTGCATGACGATTTTACACAGCTCAAATTGGAAATATTCAGGTTCGCCTGAAAAAAAGCCCTTTTATTGATATTATGTTTTTGAAATAATGTAGCTGGCTGGCTCAAACTCTCCCAAATCATAGCACAACCGATCAGTAGTTGTAGAATAAAGGTTGGCTGGGATAAAGTGAAGAATAAGAGGCTTAATAAGAGGTCACGCGAGGTCGTCATTTTCGAACCAGCTGTTGGAGCTCTTACATTGTACTTTTATATACTACATAACTATATATTTCACTTTTTTTATCACTCATATTATTCAATACATCCAACTACAGCTGTTAGGAATCATTTTGAGATTCCTAACATCATCAGAGCCTGTTTCTGGCTGTCATCTATAGGATTTTCTCAGTTCATGTGTGTGTATGGAGCTGTAGCTCAGCCTATCATCGGTCGATTTCAGTCAATAAGCCCTCCTTCGACGCGTCAGAGTCACAGGAAGGCGGGTGCCGAAGCAGGTGTTGATTGACAGAACTTTGAGCCAGTAAAGTTGCAAGAAGTGCCGCGTATCCCCGAGCATAAAATTCCATTGGCCGAAGGTCTGACCGCTGGCCCGAGGTGGGTTGACCCCCCTTCTACCTGAAACAGCTCGGCTGTAAACAGGATGCACTTGGCGACCATGACAGTAGCTCTGAAATGGATCATTTTCGATGTTTTTGTACTAATATTTCATAAAACCTGTCCAAAAACCAAGGATTTTTTCCGGTGAAGACCACTGACCTGGTGCCTTTGTCCAGTCACAGCTTTCTACTACTTTCACGGAGAGAAAAACCGAAGGTATTTATGAGTTCTGTGTCGGATGCTATTGCTAAACGATGAGCGGATTAGCCGCTAAGCCGCTAGCTTCGTGGTGCAAAATCGATGTGCAGTTAAATATGATGGCGATTTATGGCTACAAATTCGTCCTTTTATGACACGTTTTCTAGATGCTTATATTAGTAGTCTATAGTTGTGTTTGGAGTGTGTAAAAAGTGACTTATATGATAGTGTTGCCCATACGTTGCTGTTTAATCCGGTAAAAAAAAAATACAATTCCACAATATTTAGCAAACAATAAATCCATTTTCCGGACAACATTTTCAGGGTGCCTGAACGCCTCGCGGGGTGGAGGAGGTTTTAAGAAAGCTGCCAATCATCAACCCAGATAATTGTTCTTCTGTCAGTTTCAGCTCAAAGAGAGAGGAACACATACTAAAGAAATCTGAAAATTATTTTGTGATTTTGTAGAGTTGTATGTAGAATGTATGTAGAGCTCCATCTGTAGAAATATAGAAGTGTGAGACCCAGGCGGCAACCTCCCACTCTGCCGAGTGAAGCCGATGCGGAAGTGTCTTACAACTGACTTCCTTTTGCAAAAGGAAGTCAGATTGTATAGAAGTCTATGAGAAAATTACTCTACTTCTCACTTGATTTATTACCTCAGTAAACATTGTAAACATGAGTTTATGGTCTCAATCTCTAGTTTCAAGTCTTCTTCAATACAGCATGATGTTCATTTAGTAAATTATGGTCCATTTAGAGTCAAATAGACCATAAAGCAGGATGTGCTTTAGGGCAGGGTTACTGTGCAAAGTGAAGTACACTATTTACTGTGATGTCGCTGCCGCTACCAGAGCCGTATACGGTGTCTCTATGTCACTCCTCCGCATTCTCAATATGGTAACTTCCGTACACCAGCTGCAAAAAAAACATGGCGACGGCCGTATTCCAAGATGGCAACGGCGAAATCGCCAAACTCGAGCTTTCATAATGGCAGTCCACAACCCAATGGGTGACGTCCCGATGACTACGTCTACTCCTTATATACAGTCAATGGTGAGACCCCATGTAGATGCAGCCCAGTCGCCAGGGCAAAATGTTGGCATTGTACGTTTCTGCAAATCATGGACACGTTGAATGTCGATGTTTTTGCATTTGGTTGGAGCAAGTGACATAGTACATTGTGCAATCGTTATTGAAAGTTACTTGGTATGGGCGAAACGTCCACCAAGGGCAGGTGGAAGAGGTTGTCGATGGGTCAATATACCTCAGGACTTTCACCCGGGAGACCTCTGTGTGTGTCTCATGTAAAACCAAAAGTTATGTAACTTTACGCATGAAGTCTGTTGAGTTTGAGAAATTGCTGGGGTAGTTACATTACCTTATAATTTGAACACAAACCTTGATGTTTTTTCGAACCTTGACCAAGTAATTTTGTAGCCTAAACATAACCAATCGTTTCATAACGTTAACCACGTGGCATTTTATGTTTCAGCAAGCGTGATGCGAGGCTGATATGAAAAGTATTTACGAACAGTATTTTTGGTTCAGAAACGTTGACATTCAGCGAGATCCTTGGTTTGTAGGAACCTGTAGTGGCCACATTTTATTCTGGTCCCTGGGTTGGTTGATGCCGGGAAAACAAAGACCCTTACACCTTGCATTAAAATGTGTTTCAGGTGATCGGATTGCAATAGATAGAGCTTGACCACATGAAAGTACAGGCGTCAACGCACCCACAAACGCATTGAAGACGGATCGCATGCTCAATCGACCAAACCACCTGATCATCAACAGATAGTTGCCAGACCCTTGTCGAAGCTGAACCACATTGCGCTACAATTGGCCAGTCTGCGTTCAAGGGGCGCAGGACTAAGCACAGGGTCAATTAAGTTTTCAATCCACGTACAACGACTTTGTGGGCGGAGATAGGTGATGTTTCATTCGACCCGTTCGGTTGATTGAGCTGGATCAGGTCTCAATGTGGACACTGGAGACACCGGGTGTGAATGTAATCATACTGAGATGCAACCTGGATATGAGATGCATTTTAATGCAAGGTGTAAAAGGGTGTCAAAGAGGAGACTGAAGTGGAGACACAGCATTTTCCCCCTCTATGATCTATAAGGTTCCACGTCCGTTTAGTCTGTGGCAGCTCAGTTCCCACGTTACGGCTTTCAGATCTTCCAACACTCGCACGCACACACATTTAAAAGCATAAGCAAATACACACAGACAGATAGAAG
Organism: Anarhichas minor; assembly: GCF_050575085.1. Taxonomy (NCBI): domain Eukaryota; kingdom Metazoa; phylum Chordata; class Actinopteri; order Perciformes; family Anarhichadidae; genus Anarhichas; species Anarhichas minor. Next base: position 3,748,858 of record NW_027466468.1, on the reverse strand, counting down.
CACACCCACAGAAGCTACTACATCGTCTTATTTAAATGTTGCTCAAGCCTTTGGTTCCCTGGGGGCATTACAGCAGTGGGTGGGTATTATTTCTCTTTTTCATCACCCTCTGATTGTGTCATACACAGGAGCACCTAAGGGTGGTGATGATTCAGAGACCAGAGTCAGGGTGGGATGAAACGGATAAGGGCACAGCTAAATATTCTGGTTTAACAAGCGTTTTAATGGCCTTTTATTAGTGAGTGTTTGATGCTTTGAGGCTTCAAAACTGGGGGCCGGGATCCGGCAACGGCACCTCCGGGGCAACCTGCCTCCCCCTTCCCAAGTTTGCTGTGTCACAGTGGATGACAAAATGAAGACTGAGGCCCATACGCGTGTGGCGGTGCCACTGATCTCATTCTGCTGAGGTCACGATCGACTACACCCTTGATGATGAGAAGAACCACGTCTCCCAGGGGGCCAGCTGTCTCTTTTCCTGGCAGCGGGATGTGGAGGGTAACTGTGGCTTCTGTCTTCTGTGTGATGCCTGGTACATCTTTTCCATTTTTATGACTGTAGATTCCAATTATAATGTGCACGTCGGGCTCTGTGTGGAGGGGGCACAGACAGGTACCGTATCTGTGTGTGTGTGTGTGTGTGTGCGTGTGTGTGTGTGTGTGTGTGAGAGAGAGAGAGAGAGGTACAGATTATTCCACTGATGCATAAATACAGTACATCTTGAAGAACTAAAAAGAAATCAGACCTAGCGTCTTTTAGCAACTGTTTTGTAATTGTTTTCGACTGCTTTTGCGTTGCTGGATGCCTCACTTTTTTTTTTCACTTAACGATTCTGCAGGAGTGCGCTGAACGTCTCGAGTTGAAAAATCTTCAGCTGACTCAGCAGAAAAGCGCCCAACATTGTTTACGTTTTTTTCGTGTCTTACAAACAGATAAATGATGTCACCTTGGTGGTGACAGCCAAACACAGACAGACCCAGATCCGGCTTTGCTTCCGCCTTCGACCTGCAGTCGGAGCTTAGGTAAGAGGTGGAGAGCTGCACGCCCGGCGGCAGTGGCACCTTTAGCTTCGCCCTCGCTGCTCTGCCAGTCTCTGAGAGGTTGTCTAAAAGGACAATGGTACTCGTAAAAACACTACCGCTTTTGTCCACAGGGACTGCCAAAATCAACACAAAAGGAAAGTTCCTCGTAGTAGCTTTAAACTTTATTTCAGCTTTCTCCATTATCCTATCATTGCCAGACAGTGGCTGCTGTTAGTAGTTCCTAAAAGCATGAGAAGGGCTTGACAGACAAGCCAAGAATCGCATTTACAGATAACTGGTGCATCCCAGCCCATCAGAACGATCATATACTGTATATATATATATGTTGTGTGTATGGTGTCAGTCCTCAGCTGTCGCAGCACACTGTTACTTCTGTCTGCTTTAGTGTTTGAAAAGCGACACCGAAACACTGGCAAATCCTGGAGAACACGTACACACTTTTTTTGTGCTTCAACTCTATTCCTTGGCAGAGGCACTCTGAAGCATTCCCTACATGTACCTACTCCTTTATCGATTATCCTGAACGCAGATGATCATTGATCAGGTTGAAGATAACGACGGCGATGTTGAATAATTCAGGCAACGAGCAGAGCAGAGTGCCTCGCAGTGAACGGCTAATACATCAACATTTATGAATCTAGACTCCCAACAGCAAAGCGAGACAAAGTCACAGTCTAAATGGTAATGGAGTTTTGTGTGTGTGTGTGTTTACTTGTGTGTGTGTGTGTTTTGTGTGCTTGGTAAGTCACAGAAGGTCTGGCCTGCCTGAGGGCGGTACTCACGGCTCGGTGTGAAAGATACGGGGGTGGCACTGCCGCACAGCCCGAGAGGATACGCTGTCTGAGGTCTGGGATGGAGGTAGGATGGTGAGAGAGAGAGAAAGATATATATACACACATGCAGCTGGAGAGAGAGAGAGAGAAAGAGAGAGAGAGAGGGAGGGAAGAGTGAGGAGAAGGGGAGGAAGGGAGGGAGATAAGCGCCTTAGAGGGTGGGAAAGATAACGGCAGATAGGGGAAAGCAGCACGGGGAGAGTGAGCGAGCGAGCGAGACAGACACAGGAAGAGAAAAGGGAGAGCTACATAGGAGGCGGAATTTAATAAATTAGATCAGGCGCCTCGCCGGTTTCCTAGCAACTCAGACGAGACGAGCCTGGTCTGGCCGGGTCTGTGCACCAGAGTAAAGGTCTCTCTCCTCTGCCTCCTCCTCCTGTCTCCCTCTGCCTTTCTTCTTCCTCCTCTTCCTCCTCCGCTCACTCATATCAGCACTGGACACAATCAGTGTGCCAGTCGTCGTTAATGACAAGTGTATCATGTTCTGAGGTAAAAGGGAGCCGATACTTCCACCTCAGTGAGGCAGCAGGGCTGTTTATTTACTCCAAAAGTCCCTCTGTGTTCGTTACGTCTTTTTAAAAAACAGAAATACTATTATTGTGAGCATTTGATATACTTCCCTTATAATTTGAACATACACCCCAAAATGGATGCTTGTCACCATGAGAAAATATGATACAGTTATCACCAACAACCACTTTGCCTTTTTTTGTTTTTGTCGTGCATTCATTTGCACGGCAATATAATTCGTTGAACTATGAACCAGGACTACTTTCACACAGAATGCGAATGTTATAGTTTATAGTGTACAACAACAGGGAGGCTCTGTCGTCCAAACCAAGAGGGACAACTTTATTACTCCTTTCAACCTTGACAAATGCAGCGTGGACCAGATCCACTCCTTCTGTTGTTACCTTTCAAAATAAAAGCCCTGGACATACACACTGTGTAACTGTTTACCGGAGGGAAATTCACTTAGAGGATTTGGCTAAAAGAAAACTCAATAAAATATCTTACAGTATCTTAGGCTATACGACCAAGTTTACTTCAGACAGACTGCCAGACGCTGCTCTGGGTCAATAGGATCCTGGTAGTTGGTCCTCTGTTTGAGTGAATCTAATGAAACCTTTAATTGAGAAAGTGTTGCAACTGCTGCAAACTGCACCATTGCCAGTATGAATAGTTTTAATGCAAAATATTTGCAGGCAAGTATTTCACATTTTTATTTGTGTGTAAAGGCCTTGAGTCATTTGCAATAGCAACACAGTCTCACGGCAGTTCGTGGACTTGTGACTGATGGATTTGTGTACAGTGACGTGAATTGGCCATTTTGTACGCTTCATTTTTGGGACAACATAAGGGTTAAGCTACAAAAACCACAAAGTTAGATAAAAAAAACATGGTTGGGCTTAAGAGAACTACATAAAGTTAGTTTTAGGCAACAAAATGAATTATGTTGAGGCAACACAACCACGTAATTAGGTTTAGGAAAACTGTCAGAAATGTTTGGTTTAGGCAACAAAACCACAATCCATTAAACCACAACACGGTGTTGATCAACGGTCTCGTGGCTGAAAGTCCTGTTTGTTGGACCCATTCACCTCCTCACTGCCTCCCAAAAGTACTCTTTTTAGATATTAAAAACTACGTCGCTTACTTTTACTGTTGCTTAGTGTCGTGGATGCATTTCATTTGTCTGTCCACCACAAAATAGGATCTTAAATGACTTTCCATTGTCATTATTTTCGTCCTGAGCAACAAAAAATAAAAAAATTGGTGTCCATGTATTTTTATCGTGAGCCGATAACAATGTATCATTTTCCCACCGTTCTTTCTGGGGGCTTGTCCAGCCCCCGTATATATAGAACATGTAGGGAGGAGAAAAGTCTTGAACACGATAGAGAACTGCATGATACAGAAGCTGTTTGACTGCTGTCTGCCGGACACGCTTTTTTAGGCATGACACAACAAAACCAGACTGGAACTGCAGCACTCCATTATTCACATATATTCGCTGCTGTGCCTCCGTACTCCGAATCCCTTGCGACCTCGCAAGATCCGCTGCCTCCATTTGGACCTTGATTTTCCGATGATGGCAGCACCTCCCCATCTGATTTGACTGGATGAGTGTTTGAAAACTGTAGCTCCTGTAATCAATCCTGTGATTCATTTCAGTGGGCCGCTCTCGGTGAGTGGTGACTCACGGTGGCCCCACCCCCGCCCCGTCGTGTTTAATGGTCTCATGTCAGAGACAGAGGCATTGCTGTAGCTTTCCCAGTGCGCACCCGAGTTCATTGCATGATGTACTGTTCTTAAATCCTGAAGAAGTTTCTTAATGAAGGGAACAATATTCCCTTCCGTTTCCCGGGTTAATCACCCAGCTACTGAACCACAGAGAGAAACCTCCCCTAACAGCTGAGTGGGACAATCTGCCTTCCGGACACGTGACTTTTACATGAGCTTGCATATTTCCCCTGCATCGATCAACGAGCAGAGAGAATCAAATCAGATAGGATGTCTTTTTACGGTCGATGTCTGTGTTAATGTTGAGTTTGGATCCAAGGGATGGAAACGGAGAGGGACCCTCGGCCCATTTACTTGTGTCCTCCTCTGTCCTCAAACACCCTTTTGCTAATTATCAATGTGGAAAACATACCTCATGTTAGTTTCAGACTGCTCTCTCTCTCTCTCTGCTAATGAGATTTTAAAAAAGGTGGAAATGAGCTGAGATATTAGCTCAACAGAGAGGAGACAGTGTGACATTTGAACACAAGCTCCACGTCTCCTCATTTACATGAGCGCTCTCTAGTGGCCGTGAGGGGAACTACAGAGAACACAAACGCTTCGGGATCGTCTCTCTTCACTGCTAAGGGGCTTAATGATTTAAAAATATGGATTCAAATGAGACCTTCATTATTCACCATGCAGAGCAGCAGGTGAACAATGATCATAGCCAACAATTTATTTGTGTTCACATTCTGAAATATCACAGGAGGAAACTTTGTTTTTAGCAATATAACTTGTGCAATTTTATTTTTACGACTGTTAAGCAACTAATTCAAGAAAGTATTTCCCAGTAACGTGTTTGCATCGTGACTTTCTTCCGATCGCCTCTTTAAACTCTACGAGCTCCTGCCTTTCATATTGTAGATGCAGATTACGTGACAGCATTTCGATTACGACACCAACTGTGTTCAACTGAATGAATTCTTTCTAAAGTAGCACCAGAAGGGGTAGACAGGTATGCCCATATATATAGGCTGAGCACACTATCCACTGGTTTCTTTAATACGTAGATCATTGTAATGCAATGAAACACTGCAGTTACTGTTATTGCACTTTTATTAAATTAGGTGACTTGAGAGAGAGAGAGAGAGAGAGAGAGAGAGAGAGAGAGAGAGATAAAAGTGGTCAAATCCAATGCACCAGAGGTCAAGAATCCTGACTTCTAGAATTTTCTAAAATCACTGTCTTATACTTCCCATAATGCAGCTTGACTAAACTGCTGTACATTTGTTATGTGCAAACTGAGATTACCCTGATGATATCAACAAGCAATGTTTGTCCAGACTTCAGAAAGTTGCTCTACAGCAACAGAGGACATCTCAAACATTTAGGTTTATTATTATGACTAATATCCAACTTTGAAGTATTTGTGGATATATATATACAGTATATGTTATTAGACACAGATGTCTATTTGACTCTAAATGGATCATAATTTACTAAATGAACATCATGCTGTACTGAAGAAGACTTGAAACTAGAGATTGAGACCATAAACTCATGTTTATAATGTTTACTTAAATCAAGAGAGAAGTAGAGTCATTTTCTCATAGACTTGTATACGATAACACTGCCAGAAGAGTCGCCCCCTGCTGGACAGTAGAGAAAATGCAGTTTAAGGCTGCAGTGTAGGTAGATATTAGGCATTGAGGCATCATATATACAGTATAAGGCTCCAGTTGAGTTTAGCATTAAGAAGCAACTTTAACTGGCATTTCTCTAAAATGCATCAAATGATTATTTCCAGGCTTAATCTGTACACCGCATATTAAGATCATGTGTTCAAAATGTTTTTTGTAGACAGCAGTCTAAAAGGCCCTACAGGGCTGTGCACCAGCTTCAGAGTGTAAAACAGTCTCGTAGGTTTAAAAACAACCATCCAGGTTCACATTCATAACTAATGCAATCAAAATTACATTTTGTAGTGGAATAAAAAAAAGCCAAAAATCAAGCACAGAGGACATCCGCTATAAAAGAGAATATTGTTTGCTGCAGATAAATCTATAGCTGCTTCATGGTGCTGATGCAGTCATGTACTGAAGGGGGCTCTTCCTGTCTGCGTCAGACTCGTATGGAGAGACCACAAGCTGCAGGTTGAGCTCTATACAGGAAACACCTAACACCCGACACTGTAACTGAGCTTTTTTGAATGACATTGATTCGGTTTCAGTTCGATATCATTTAAGATGTGACTAAATATAATATCATTATATCATATTAGAAAGGCTTGTCCTAAAATATTGAGTCTCATTGTGTTTTCTCACAAAAACATGCAGAACAAACGGTGAAAAATATTCCTGCTTTAAGGAAGTGGAATCCTGCGTGTCCTGCTTCCTGCTGAAGTTAAGTCTGTTATTGGTCTCCAGAGTTCAGTGTCCAAGGCTCGTCTCCGCTTCAGTCCACTTCGTCACACGCTTCCAAGACTCTGTGGTTGAAGTCCTCCGGCTGGTCGGCGTACACGTAGTGTCCGGCTCCACGGATCGTCTGATTCGAGACAGGAGGAAACATACAAAGAGAGGGGGTTTTAACCGCTGTTACAAAAAAGAAGATGGAGAGACATTTAAAAACATTTCCAGTAAAAGCTATCATGAACATCCAGAACAGGACGTAGAGGTAAAAAGCTAACGTTAGTCTATAAACCACCTACACCCCGGTCACATTTCACGACGCCACCACTAAGCTAAAGGAGGACTAGTGTTCTAGTGAGCACGTTTAGTCGTCTCATTTAGACAACCATCTTTTTCAAGCCTTATTTGGAGCCCGAAGTGTGATAATTCCGATTCATTTCTGGGTTTTAGGACTGCAGCACGCTACAGTCAGCTTTATAAGCCTATATCATCACCATTAACACTGCCTGAGGGCAGTACGGAGATTTATTATGCAGTAGTAGGAACCACAAGAGATTGGAAAATTGGAAAATATTATATATATAAGAATTGGGATTATTATTGATTTTTTTATTTTAAATACATTATTTTGTACATCTTAGCAATGCCCCTTATTCCTTTTCAACATTTGTTACTGTGAGCTTAGAGGTTCCTTTTGTATCTGGGTAATGGTCGTGTGGTGACATAATCTAAACTCAAGGTTTCCTCTGTAGGAATGACATTTTATACATGAATGCTTCTGAAGCCCTTGGATGCTGTTTATTGCTGTGCGTTCAGGTTTATTACTGGTGATAATTAGAATCCTCATCATTAAGAGCGGTGTGCTATGGTTGGGCGTCTCTCTGTTATTTATTCATAAGGCCCTTACTGTTTCACCCTCTTATATTACTTCCTTGCTCGTCTTAAATTCCTCTTTAAATGACTGTTGTTAGCCAGTGGTTATTAAATGGGAGTATATGACTATCTCAATAGTGCTGAGTCAGTGGGTTCAGTAAGGACTGCATGCAGCCATTTTAGAGTGTTATTTCTAGGATTTAAAGGGGAACACCACCTAAATTAAACCTAATTTCCCTCTTACCTGTCGTGCTATTTAACAATCTAGATTGTGATTTGCCTAGTTTTGCAAATTTCGGCCATAGAGATATCTGCCTTCTCCCCAATATATTGGGACTAGATGGCACTCGGCTTGTGGTGCTCGAGGCGCCAAAAAACCTCAACAGTGGTTTCTCTCTCCAGAAATCATGACCCGGTTACCCAGGATAAGACAGACCTTGTTGTGAGCACTTTCATGTAGGAACTATTTCACTGTAGTTGCAGGTAAGACCAAAAATATGTCTTTTTAAGAATTCCAATATTTGAAGTCGAAGGACAAGAAAACTTCAATCGACATGTGTGAACACGAGCTACTCTCTGTCATCAAGTATAAAGTATGGAGCTGTTCCATAGACAATAAATGGGAGATTGATTTTAATATCTTTCCCAATTGATTGTCTATGGAGCAGTACTAATTAGAATTTTAGCCCAAGTTTGGTTTGATTTGGCAGAGTTGGTTACGTGAAGTATTTTTTTAACTGTCTTAGACCATAGGTATAACACAGATGAATACAAATTTTAAAAAATGAAATAAAATGGGCCTAGTTCCCCTTAAACTTCCATGAAGATGACTTGAAAGTAACAGCCTGTACGTACAAAGCTGAAAGCGGCAAAGATAGCGATTTACAGTCTGACAGCAGTACAGTAGATGTGCGGCAGCTACGCGGGAGATTGAGTGAGGTTTTCTGAAGGCGTCTTTGTTCCAGCACATATGATATACTTAGGATCAAACACAGGTATTTCCCCCAGGAAACGTTCTGGTTTCCCTGGAAACACTGGGAAACTCATTTACCTTCTATGAAGTCTGATACATTCCAGTCGCTTCCGCCTCAATAATAACCTTGCAGATAAAGTCCATCAATAGAGTACAAATAAATACGCTGAATTAAAAAAAAAATAGGTAAAAGTGCATAAATTCCCCCCCTCTCTCTGAACTTACTGTGTTCTCCACACGAGAGTGTGGCCTCATGTCTTTGATGGTTCTTCCCGAGTTGCTGTCTATGCTGGATCGGGATCCGTAGATGATGGTGATGGGGATCTTGGGCTGAAGCTGGTCCATCCGTTGCAGCATCGGCCTCACAGCCCAGCCGTAGTTTACGGTCATATTCTTAAAGGCTGTTTCCCCACTGTAACGATGAAGAAGAAGAAGAAGAGGCATGACGTTAACGGATGACTGCAACGAGGGTAAAGAACAAATTGCTTTCATCGCGGTTATCAAGAAGAGCGGCCGTGGCGACGACTGACCTGGGGGTTTGCACGTTCAGGTGGTAGATGTACTCTGCCACCGTGTTGTCAGCGAACATGGAGGAGAACTTCCTCTTGAAGTCGGGCCTCAGAGTCTGGACCAGAGAGGGCCCTGCAGGGGCCACAGAGGACCCGCCCAAGTGTTAAAACCAAGCATGTAGCCATTAAGAAAGTAGGGCTGCTTCATTACATCGGACATGAGGAGGATCAGAGGGCACAAACGGAACAACGCTTTCACTTGACAAAGACATCATGTGCTCATCATGTGACTAGTTTTTAATTAGTAGTTGAACTAGTTTTCTTTATATTAAGAAAAAAAATGTATAAGAAATACTCAAAGATGCTCACAGCTATAATAACATTAGCAAACCGTATTAACAATGCCCTCTTTTCTCTTTACAGAGCCTCGATTCAACCCTATAATCACATTATTATTCATTCATTTAATGCATTCGTACTGCATACATTTTCATATTTCCTCTCTGTATGCTATAGATGCTCTGCTACTCTTTAATAAACCCTGCATTCATATTCTCCTTATTTTCATCAGTAAGGGTTCCATCTGATCTCATTGATTTACCGAGTGGTCCAACCAGTCTCAGGCCAGCCAGCGGGTTGAAGGGACTGAACATGGCTCCGAGGGCTTTGATCCACACCGGGATGGGACGGTCTGCCTCCACTGTGTCCGGGATCTCAGGGAAACCCCAGGGCTCCACCAGCACGATGTGCTTTACTCTGTAGGCCGGAGACAAAGACGGTAAACACACCTTCACCTGCTAGTGGGTCTATTTCATGTTTGGTTTTTACAGACCCTTATATATCTTAACATGACTGACTGCCATAACATTACACTTTAATATTCATTTAATATTAATCAGTCCTGATCATGACTACCAAATATTCATTAATTTGCAGAATGTTAACCCTTAAAATGTAGTTTGTTTACATAATGCCCCTGTTGTTATAAACAACAAAAAAACATTATTATTATTTTCTTTATACTTTTGAATACTTACTTTTTTTAATTTACATTTTGGGATACGTCAATGATTAGCAACAACATTGATTTTAATGCCCTTTTTTGTTATTATTTTTTCCCTCCACAGTGTTTAATTTTTCTTTTCACCAACATCAGTCATTCATTCATTTTCTGAATTGTAAAGCTTTAAAATGAGCACTATAGGAATTCAGAGCACATATATGATTGAGGGATATCCTCCACACAGCTCTCAATATGGCGACGGCTCAGCCGGCCGCTAGCAGCTAGCAGCTAACAGCATGAACATTGCAAACAACAGCAACAGAGCAGACAGAAGTAAAAAGTGTTTAGCAAAGCAGGTAAAGAGCAAAGTCCTTCTATCTTGACCCATACATCCACCCTATGAGGACTTCCTCGCTCTATAGACTATGTCACCTGACCTCCTTTACCCCCGCCATGTCGAGAGTCATAGGTTTAAGTGGGCCACTAACCAAGCTGACGAATTTGACAAGCTGGGGGTGTGTACAGGCCGGTTTTCCCATGTTGTCTTCGAGACACTTTCTATCCCTATTTGCAGTTTTACTTCCAGGTAAAGTGGTTTGGATCATTCGGCTACACTCATGGGTCGTTCACAGACAGGTGGTCTCACCAGCAGACTTCTGTTTCTCGCCCTGTCTGACTTTGCCGTAGCGATGTCGCCATGCTCTTAAATCTAAGCAATTACTTTGGTGAATACAATGCTATCAAAACCAACAGCTATGAAGATAAGTTGGCATAAACCAGAAACACTGTATATTTTAAGAATGAACGGCGGTGTTTTGTCTTAGAACTTAAAACCCTTTCACAGTGTGTTTTCAGTTAATGAAAGTTAATCGTAAACATTTTCGGTCGCCTAAAAATGTATTTTTCAGCGTTGTACTTAGCGCCACCATTTCGTGTCACTTCTGGTTGCAAAAAAACAAGATGGCGACGGCCAAAATGACGAACTTGAGGCTTCAAAACCCCAAACCAATGGGTGACGTCACATTGACTACGTCCACTTCTTATACACAGGCTATGGGACACACTGCCCATTCATCAGAAACAATCCAAAATCCATGGCAACTGCATCACATGGTCTAACAATACACACAGTACAAATGATCTCTGGGCCCTCAATTTGTAAGCTATCATGTTGTCCTTTAAGTAAACAGCCATAGCATGAACAATGAGCACAGTTCAGCCTTAATAGGGACACACAGTATGTCCCCGGTTGAACGTAAAGGCTATTTGGAACACTGAGATAACAGAAAGGGGACAGGAAGAGGGATTTTCTTTTCTGAAGCATTACTGATGAAGGAGGGCGATAAGAGATTGAGGACATTTTATCAGTCGTCCCGAGAGGAGAGCCAGGGCGCCTGCTGGAAGCTTAGAGCTGGAGAAGCGACGAGGCGAGATGATTCGGGGGAGATACAGTCTAGTGGCAGGAGAGAGGCTCGGAGGACACTGCTGCTATCGCAGGCACACCGCTACAACTATATCCTAATCACATGCTGGCTATACGGCTAAGTTAAGAGTCATGTTTCTCCATCTGCCTCTTTGTTCTTCAAGTCATGATTAAAGGATAATCCTGCTGTATTACGACTTTGGTCTTTGGTCAAAACAATGTCCACTCAAGGTCCACTTACTCACTTATTGTGTTTCACTCGGCCTTCTTTAGCCGATTAAACCTGCGTTAACTTTGGGCCGGACAGATAAACAACGAGCCGAAGCCGAGCAGAGCTGGAGGGGGAAATTCTCTGTAGCTTCTTCGCTATTAGCAACACCTTTTATTTTGTCATGTGCATGTTCATAATTTCCGTTATAATAATTTTGCCTCCATCACCCACTCGTGCATCTAACAATTAATTTAAGGAGCAACAGTTCCAATGGTCCTATACATTGTCCATCATACTCTCACCTGTAAGATTAATCTAATATAACAGCCTAGCTCAAGTTCCTGTCGAGATTCTGATCATAACTTGAAATATTACAAAAACCTGCCGTCCGTCACCACTCAGTGTCGCTCATAAATGTTTCACATTGAACTACAGCGTTGCTTTGCCCACGGTGGAACTCTTATCACACCAAATGCGCCTCATATCAACAAGATCAGCACCGAAGAATAAAAGATCCTTTTCAATGAAAAGCAGGCAAACGTTACGATGAGAGGAGTCCCATAATCTGAACCCACCTGCCAGGGTATTTGATAGAGTACGACACAGCCAGGAATCCTCCCAGGTTGTGTCCCAGCAGTATCATGGACTCAAGACCCACTTTGGCCCTCCACTGCTCTATAGACTCCACAAACTGGTCCTCTGCCTCGTGGGCGTCCGTGGAGAACAGGGGCCTGCTGCTCTGTCCGAAGCCCAGCAGGTCCACGGCGAAGACGGGCCGACGCTGGGAGAGCGCGTCCAGGTTCTGAGCCCAAAGGCCCACGCCACCTCCGAACCCATGGAGCAGTACCATGGGGGTTTTGTCTTTGACGCGTTCATCGCTGATGGTCAGGGTCCACAGCAGGCTGCCGTTGGAGACGGGGACGTGCTGTTTGGAGAAAGGGCTTTCTACACCTGAAGAGAAAGCAAACAGCAGGGAAGGAGAGGGATGTAGAGCTGAAACAGAACGGCAAAAGAATGGTGGGAATTCTTCTTTTAACTGAAAGGGAAGAAATGAAATAGGTCAAAGATACAGTTTCACTGCCTCACTCTTATGTCATTTGTGTTTACTCCTGCTAGTTGGTCGATTTGACCATCTTGTGGTCAAAGTGGCATCTTGTTTGAGTATGATGGTTAGGCCCAGGACCCGTACCAGACCACAGTGCATTGGTGTACTTTTAAACCCATGAGAGAAAAATGGGTTCCGAAGGGCTGACGTCCTGCTTCATCCAAAGAACCCTTTTTGGAAGAAAGACTCCTTTAAGGATTGTTTAAAACATGGATGTTAATAGATCCTCCAGACCCAAACACTCCCAGAAACTGTGATTGTGAACCATGAATGTTGGAGGTTCGCACTGCACCACATCAGCCCCACCCCTTTAGGAGCCAAATGAGGAACCCTAGGTGGGTTCTTGAGGGGAAACCCTTGGCCTATATAAGAGTTGGGTTCTCGGTAGAACCCGCTGTGAACCTTTACAAGAGGTTCTTCTAAGAACCAAAAAGGGCTCACCTATGGGGACAAGCCGAAGAACTTGGTTCTAGTAAGGCCCTTTGCATGACGGTAGGACTGGGCAATATGGCTAAAAGAGCGCTGTTTAGATTTTTAAGACAATTTAAGATAAACAATTTTAATCACTATTTGTTTGTATGTTGAAAATGGCTGAAGAAAGGGATTTTTGTTATCCAAGCAAAAATAAATAAAAGAATAATTTACGCAAACCAGGTGATTATAACAAACATTTCATTCACGCAGTATTTTATGGTGGAAAATGTATATTTTGTCTTACACAACAAACTGCTATGCGTGACACGCCCTCGTCTCTGCTGAAATTATGTCCAGTATGTACAGAAAAGGTTAACGGTAAAAATGAAGCTTGTACCATGCAATCATTACTCTTTCAATGAATAAAGCGCCCACGTTTTTGACGGACACACGTGGGAACTAAAAGCCAGAGAAGCTGATCCTTACATCGCAGCATCATGTCCTCTGCAGTCTGCAGCTGGATCTGAGAGGTGGGACACCATGACGGCAGCCAGCTGGGGATCCAGCACCACCTACACGGACAGAAAAAAACAACTCAACTTCAAATAATTATGGTGACTACGCTTAAAGGATTCAGACCGAAGCCGAGATATATAACATCATAAGGCAATAAGTTTATTAAAAAGAGCATCCATGAGGACTGAATGTGAGCATTTATTGTGTTTAGGAGCGATCTGCTCTGGTCAGCTGTGTCGGATCATCTCTGCATCAGCTGCTCGGTGAGTAAAGAGGAAGGTACTTCCCTAACTTCATAGGCAGGCTCTGCTGACGCAGTGTGGTTTAGGGGACAGGACATTAAAGAGAGCAAGGCTGTGACAAAAACACTGATTATTATCTAGTTCATGAAGTAGTTATTTTTATGTGTTAGGTCATCTAGCTACAGAGTTTGGTAACCCCTGTGTGACGATGTGTGGACATGCCAAAATAAAGTTTCTGCAGAGGAAACGAACGAAGAAAATAGCAGAAGTTCAACCAGATCCAGACACTCCTCATACGTGACTCCATTGTCTCCAGTCAGTCCAGCTGACTTATTTGAGGAGTTGGGAGTGAGAACGGGCTGGTTTTCTCATGTTGTTTTTGAGAGATTTTGCATCCCGATTATCTATTTTACCTCCAGGTTAAGTGGTCCACACTCCACGTACATTATTTCTTTGTGTATGGCCTTGTTTGACGTTGCAAGATAATTGTTCTTTATGTGCAGAATTGTGTCGTAACACAACGACCAGTACAGTTGTTAGTTGAGAGGCTTCTTTTGTCTACCTTCATAAATACTGGGATGGCCAAAATATTAGAAAACACCTGTCAGTGTAATGCAATACAATTTGGCAGCACCACACACACACCAGCCTCCAAAGGGAGCAGTTTCAACCAGAAATCTCCCCTCTTGTTTATTAATCTGCGGATGCTCCGGTTCAAAATGAGACCAAACTGTTCGATGAATGTCACTTTTTGAACCACGACAATAATGTGGCCCGCGATAGACTAAAGTAAGGCTTGTTCTTAGCCTAGCTCATCGCTGGAAATGCCTTTTGCCACTGAAGCAGTTGCCGATCACTTGCTGCGCCTACCGGCCGGTTAAGAGGAGCAGGGACTCTGCATTCAATGACAGTTAAAACAGTCAATTGAGTGTGAATCACCGCAACTACGAGAAATCCTTGAGCATACGGTCATAAATGAGCACAGTAAAGATGAGGCTGATAGCGGGGGACAGCGGTATGTAAGATAAGCCGTGGACAGACAGACAGATACGCACGAGAGCGAACGCATGATCTCCCTACCGCCTTTCACTCTGGCAGAGAAAATAAAAAACTGCATTATTTATAATCGTTATGAAACTAGGATTTAATTCAGGGATGTTGTATTAAACTGATCTAATTTTAGCTATTACATTGTATTTAATTATAATGTTTGCCAACTGCTGGAAAGTTGGAAAGTGCATCCAGTAAGACTAAAACCAACTAGTTAATTAAAACAACGTTACAGGAGCGAGTGATAGACACTGTAAGTGTGGGAACACACCCCATACAGACATGATTTCAGAAATGTAAGAATGTTTACATGGAATAATAATTTGTGTCTGATATTTAACAACCACAAGAAAAACACATCTCTAAGCAGAAACAATGTTGCATCTTAAACAGTCTTGTGATGATTTAAGAGGGCCACGCCACATGCCTGCTTCGTTATGTGGATGGGTGGGTAAAAACAACAACAACAAAAACAGACTTACTTTATTGTGGTGTCCACGTAGCCCCACACGCTGCTGACCAGACTGTGGGCACCAACAACAGACATCATTCTCTGGAGAACCCTGAAGCCAGAACGAAATGAAACAAAAAGTGTTTGTTGCCCGGTGAGATAGTGGTCACGGTACAGCTGATGATGGCTGTCAGTAGGGTGGCGCGCGTAACGCTATTCAATGCGCTGTCGGGACGACATTCAAACCGTGCCATCTTTTCTAAACCATCAGTGGTGACGTTACTCTGGTAACTTTGAGGTCTGTTCGACAAAGTACTACCAACAGCATGGATACACCTCGGGGCACCATGTTTTGTTTGTTTACCTGAACTTCAGCCTGACTTTTGACAACAACATGCTGTTATTTGCCTGTGTTACACAGACACGTATGCGACGGATTCAATATGAATCGTTCAATATATTTGACAAACATTGACGCGAGTTGGGTCGGAGGAAAACACTCACCCGCTGTTCGCTGCTGTCACCGCTTGCTCGGCCATACTGTAACTCTCGCGGTCACGTGGCGCGAGCGACTCTGACGTAGCCTCGATATGATCTAATACGTTTGCTTCGTTGGTCGAGATAACTCCGCCGAGCGGTGCCTTCCGCGGCTCAATTCCGCGACGCCCGTGCGTCACGCTTCTGCCCCCGCTCATCGCGGCGCTTCTTTTCTCACACTGTAACGCAAAACGAGCGCACCCGGCTTCAGAGCGTGAGACACTCCGGAACTGGCTTTTCCAAACATTCCCTAAACACTGCTGCTGCTCGTTTGGTGGGAAGTGAATGGGGGGCAGATAGAACTGCTTTGAAAGCCATATACAGTGGATTAATTAGATCTACATTAGATTATGGGTGTGTGGTGTATGGATCAGCAGCAAGCACATCTCTTAAAAAACTGGATATTATTCAATATCAGGCATTAAGAATATGCACCGGTGCCTTTAAAACAACCCCAACGGCTGCATTACAGGTGGAAATGGGTGAAATGCCGCTAGAACTACGAAGAACACAGTTAGCATTGAGTTATTGGGCAAATCTACAGGGACACAGTGAAGAACATCCAACACAGGGAACGTTAGAACCTTGCTGGGAAAAGGAGAAGCGGGAGACAAGAAGCTTTGGCTGGACAGAAAGCAACAGAACTTGGCATAGCTAAATTAAACATCAGTCCAACAGTCCCATTACCAACAATAGCACCGTGGATACTTCCTGATGCAACAGTAGATTTTACGTTATTAAAAAAGAAGAACAAGGGTAGAGAGGATCATTTCAATTGGCATACAATACAGGCACATATCGACAGTTACCACAGTTTTATCCAGGTTTTTACAGATGCATCAAAGGTAGGAGTGGCGTTTATTGTCCCAGAATTTAATATTAAAATAGGTAAAATGATCACTGAGGAACTATCAGTGTACACAGGGGAAATGCTGGCAATAATGTCAGCACTACAGTGGATAGAGGACACAAGACCATTGAGGGCAATCATTTGTTCAGATTCAAGTTCGTCATTAGCCAGCTTACAGAACAGCCTTTCAGACAGTAGACCAGACATCCTTATAGAAATACAACAGACATTATACAGAATTCAAATGATGGGTCTGACAGTCATATTCCTATGGGTACCAGCACATGTTGGGGTCATAGGAAATGAGATGGCAGATAAAGCTGCAAAAGAGGCCACAAAAAATAGTTGTATTAATGTTGCAGTCAGCTTCAGTAAATCAGAAACAAAAAGTATCATTAAACAGAGGTTGAAGGAAAGGTGGCAGGAATGGGAAGAAGACAGGAAAGGACGATGGTTTTACCGAGTTCAGAGGAAAGTGGGAGAAATGAGATGTGCAGGAAGGAACAGGAGAGAGGAAACGGTGATATCAAGGCTTAGATTTGGTCATACAGGCCTAAACGGTATGCTTAAAAAAATAGGTAAACAGGAAAATGTGACTATTGTGAGCAAGAGGAAACAATAGAGCATGTAATTGTACAATGTCAGAAATATGAGCAGGAAAGAGGGCAGCTGATTGGAGATCTCGGCAAGATGAAGGTACGGTTGGATATAGTGGATATTCTGCAAAAGAGCTCAAAAAGTGAGTGTTATCAAGTATTATTTCAATATCTTAGATTAATTAATATTATTACGAAAATATAAGCTCGTTGTTTTGTTTTGTTTCTTTTTTCTTTTCCTTTTGAATTTAATTGTGTATGTAAGTAGCCTGTTAGACATCCTGATCCACACTCCATACCAGTTGGTGGCGGTAATGTACTAATTCATTGTTTGCCAACCGCCAATAAACCTCAAACAAGAAGAAGAAGAAGAAGAAGAGAAGACTGCTGCTGCTCAGCAGAGGAGAGGACCTGGTAAATTGCGAGATAAATGCAAAAAAAATGTCTTCAACGTAACATAGATTATTTAGTACGATCTGACAGCTTTTGGTTCACTAACATGTTATGTGTGAAACCGTTACCGTACGTATGTCTTCTTCAATTAAGTACTAGCGTTTCAAAGCCATTGATAGCTTTACAAACACACATAAGTTCACTCCCGTTTTTAATATGTTCTAATGTAACATACAAAGGTAGAAGTATTGACAGTCTAACGAGAAACGCAGGCTTTGTATTTATTTCATTATAAACCATATAAGCTACAGTGGGATTCAAGGGGCTTCTAATATAATTAGCATATGTGAACATAAATATCGTACTTTGCAAAGTCAAGGTAAATCATGTTGATTGGACTTATCATAGCATGAAAAAGCACAGGTGTAATTGATTAAGTTCCATAAATGACCCATGGCTCCATTGCATATACAGTATAGTTGTCCATCTCACTGAAGAGTGCATGGCACAATGGATGTGATTATTACTCCCAAAAAATCTTCTTTACAACCACACTTAAACAATTGCTCCTCTTTGGTTTGGTAGTTCCAGTTGTAGCCTATGGGATCATGGGAAAGCTAAATATGTATATCTCTGTAAAATCAGTTTGTAAAGTCTTAAATGTGAGCGCGCGTCGTGATTGATTTCGACATCACGTCCACATCGATACCAGAGCTGCTGTCACGTCGGTGGGCGCGACCGAGCCTGCTGCGCCGCTTGTGACGTGGAACTTCTTAACTTACTCCAGTCTACCGGGCGCAGCAGCCTCCAGACTCCCAAAAACGAACTACACACAGTCATATGTTGTTTCTAATCTAATCTGACGGTTCACAGATCAGCCCCGAGGCTGGAACAGAGCCCATTTCCTTCGCAGACACACATCCGGGTGAGTACCGAGATGTTTTAGCTCTGGAGCAGTCTGTGTCACTAACGCAGACTTGTACTGGAGCAGTCTGTGTCACTAACGCAGACTTGTACTGGAGCAGTCTGCAATTTCCAACGCTGCTTTTCCACACTAACGTCACCAGCCCTCCCTTTTTCTGCCTCAGCTGTTTCTGTCAGTGAGCTGCAGGCTCTCTGTCTTCCGTTCTCCCTTCACTGTGTGTGGGTGTGGAATAGATCCAGTCACCCCGTGCAGTAGATCATAGTAGTCACACCTTGTGTAA